>NC_059137.1:9490000-9570000 GCF_020740605.2 Lemur catta | reverse complement strand
TCAAGTTCTTGCTATCGAACAGCAGGCCTGAGAACTGTCAAGCTAATTTTACTGAACACTCTGTTACTGAATCATGCCTGAGTCCCAGCCATTCTTTACCTCAGAAGCTGGACCCTATCCCAGAACAATCTTTAAAAGTTTATTTTACTGATCAAAGCAAAATAAGAAATAGCTCTTTTTTAAAAACTATATTTAGGGAGCAATGTAGTAAGTGATACTTTGGCAAGAGTACTGAAATGTAAAGTGCCTTGTGCATTTATAAACTTCGGGGTATTTGCTCTGGCGCTAGGCCAGTGTGTGTTTGGAACAAATGCCAATCAACTACGCTCAGATTTGCCTTCCCCTGCTTTCTCCTCAGAAGTCAGTATGTGCTCCATCTGTGACAATATGTTGGGCGATGGATGAGTAGGGCCTGAAAGGAAACACAAGTTCTTGGGTACTCACAAACTAGTTCTGGCCTAGACCTCATGAACTTCTACCCACCTGGTTTCTACCTGAACTATCTTAGATTTGAATCTGCTTATAAATTGCCTACATTCTCTCCTAATCTGCTGCTGGCTGATAGCATTATTTCAAACCAATACATTTATCTTTTTCAGCAAAGGCAGACTAAAAGCTCAAAAGGAAGCCTTGTTTTTGGACTAACTTCCATAAATTAAAAGCATCCTTTTAAAAGATTTTTCAACAGAGGAAAATCCCTAGTCTGTATTTTTCTGTCATTTTACCAAAACGTACCTGGGTGACAAGGTTAAAGCATGCAGAGGAAATCCCTGGCACTTATCATCCACAGGCATTACTGATAAATTGTGTGGTGGAGGAATAAAGGATTACCTTCTGTATTTTTTCATTACACTTTTCTTTTGTTACAGAATACATAAATCCATTGTGGCACAATGTAATATGTATCACCATGCTACACCTGCGGACGCTTCCGAGCGGCTGCCATGTCTGTGCAGTCAGGAATGATAAGTGAACCACCCGTGAATGTTAACGATAGTGATCATTCTGAGGTAACTCGGCTCTCCATCTTCCTTTACAGCCTCTGTGCTGAAGCCAGGGTAGCAAGGTTCATGAGAGGAGAATGAAAACAACAGTGAGAGAAGGGGCATGCATGGCCCTTGGAATGTACCTTCACAAGCTTGCAGTATCTTACTCTGGGGCTCCATTTCGGTAAAAACGTGCACGTTAAAAGGAGAAAGAGGTTTTGCCCTGCGTACTGCACATTCAACCAGACCTAATAAAAGTTTCCTCAGGTCAGTTCCACACTCCACACCTTTCCCTCCAGATGAATGCAAACTTTGAATCTTGTTCCACATATGTTGCACTTTAGTGGGGAGGATGGACAGCGTTTTCTTTTTTTGAGTAATACACTTACAGTTTTCTAAAATGTAAGAGTACAGAACATAAGTGGTTCTCAGCATCCATCTAGGTGCAACTGTTAAGTTATGCTCCCATTTCACAAGTGGAATGGAGACTTGCCATCACAATTTTCAGCCTGACTTCCAAACATTCTAGGTTTTATGCCTCATTTCTTTATATCCAGGATTTTTTATGGGCTTTCTAAAAAGTCTATTGAAATACATCTTTTAAAGCTGCTTTTATTTAATGTAGGGCATTGGGTCTGAGAATGAGAAGACAATGATGTCAGGTGTGTGTGTGGGGGGGGTGGTAATGCTACTAGTCCCACTGCCTTCCTTGCAGCGCTGCGCTCCAGTCTCTGAGTTGGGGCCTGTGCTGGGATGGCTAGCCCGCAGACAGACAGGCCGGCTACGCACAGACCCAGATCAGAAACTGCTCCCCTTGTGGACAGACAGCTTGTTTTCTCCCAGGACAAGGCATTCTAGGGGCACTGGGCAGAAGCTGTCTTCCCATAGCTCCTTGGCCTGCCCATGCTGGGTCTAGAATGAAACTCTGCTTCAGGGAGCTGACTAAATACTGCCAGAAGTGCTTCAGTCAATTCAAAGTTGGGTCCTGTCAAGTCTCCTAACCACTGAAAAACATACAGGCATTTTAAAAAGAGATTACTCACTTGAGGAATTCAGTTCTGTCCTAGTGCAAAGCCACTCAGCTACCACAGAGAAGGTTTTGTACCAGCATTAACACAACACAAACAGCATTTTTCTACTAAGGAGTAAGCCAGAGGTGATGGGAGCCACAAAGGAAACAGGGATACAGTTCTTCATCTGAAAAGCTTAGATTCTATTAATAGGGACAGAGCTGGAACCAGAACCCAAGCTGGAAAGCAGCATATTAGAGAGGCAAGCACAAGGGCTGGGAGCTGAATACCCTCTGATTGAAATCCTGGTGCTGTGGCTAACCAAAATGTTGCTTAACATGTGGGAACCTCAGCTGCATTCATGAAATAAGGAGGATACCTCCCTAAAGAATTGTCATGAGGATAAAATAGACAATGAATGCCAGGCACCTGGCACTAGGGCTGGCAAATAGTAAATGGAGTTTACCAATGTTATAGTTCTCTTTTGTTCCCTTATCCCAAGTCATCAATCCAAGAGAAAGCCCCATTCAGCCCCTCTCTCCCCTACCTCCTAAGCAGAGATTTCTTATTTGGGGGAATGGGTCTCAACACTCATTGTCTGTAATTGGTAACATAGGGACATTAAAATGTGCAATGTGCTGGGCTTGGTGGCAACATTCAGGGGTATTGTCAGTGAGCAGCCTCTGCCCCAGGCATCAAAACCTCCCAAGAGCTAAAAGGAGAACACTCTGGGCTCAGTTTTCAAAGCTTTTCTTTTTGACAAAGTAAACCACAGACGCAGGTATGCTCCATCGTGGCTTAACTCATTGGCTTTAGATGGTGATGAAGGAAGTCAAAAATCATGGCCGTGGTATAGAGCAATTCAATGAGATTTATTAAGAGATTTTTGATTTGTACAAGTTGTTCACTGTTTAAAAATTACAATAATAGCAGCAGCTACTATTTATTGAACACTTACTATGTGCCAGGTACTGTTGTAAGCTTTTAAAAAAAGTCTGTATTAACTCATTCAATCCTAAAATAGTACTAATATTATACCCATTTTACAGAAACGGAGTCTGGAGGCATTAGGGAATTTACCTGAGGTCACTCATCTATTAAAGATCCTATTTTAGATTCAGAAATCAACAATATGGTCCCTAACCCAAATAGTACAGTCCAGTAGGAGAGAAAGACAAAGAAGCCAACAATTAATTATAGATCTGTGAGATAAGCACAAAGATGAAGGTAAGTTCAGAGCGCTGCTGAAACACAGGGGCACTTAACCCAGCTACATGGGGGTGTGGGGGTCAGGGAAGCTTCTTAGTGGAGATGATGTATCAAAATACAGCCATTATTTAGCTCTATAGCATGCTAAGAAAGATGGTAGTAATACTAGAAGGCAGCAGAACCCAGCAAGCTCTAGAATAAAATGGCTTGGTTTGGAGTCCCAGCTCTGCCTTCCTTGGATAACAACATTATCACTCTAACTTCATTTTCTCATCTATGCAATGGGGATAATGATAATTCTTAGATTGTAAGATTGTTGTTAAAGGTGAAATACTTCTAGAGTATTCACCATAACACCTGTCACATAATAAATGCTAAATAAGCAACAGTTTATATATTATAGTAACATATATATGTTTTCATATGTACAAACAAGTGATATATAATGATGAGATAATGACAATGGTCAACATTTATTGAGGACTAATTTGTTTATTTCATTCTCCCAGAAAAGGTAGGTGCTATTATCAGTCCCATTTTGATAACAGAGAAAACAGAGCGGTTTGGCAAGGTTGAGACACTTACCTGGAGTTATATAATAAGTCAATAATAAGTTACACAGCAAGGTCCTGGAAGAGCCAGGACTTGAACCCAGGTTGGCTAGACTTCAAAGCCTGTGTTTCTAACCCCTGTATAGCTTAACCTAGAAAACAGCCTTAGGGACTCAGGGAAAGAGGAGACTTCCGGAGAGCACATCCTCCAGCCTGGAACCACCAACCAATTTGTGAAAAAGGTTCAACTTCCACTGTAACAAATTCAGTTTGATTATAAATATCCTGGCCCACAGACTAACCATATGACCTACAAGATCCTTTTTAAGAAGGACTTGGAGAATGTCATGATTTCATAAGCCACGGTCTCAGTTTGCAGAAGCAGAAAAGGGTGTTAAGAGTAGTATTTGCTTCTCTGGTCTTGACTAGTTCATAACAGTTATGAAGACACACTCTAGTTCCCAACCTGTTCTGGTCCCAATTCCACGCATGTTCATTCTTTAGCATTTCAAGGTAGAAAATGAAAATATATGAGCAAGAGAAAGCCTTGTAATAACTGCGGCATGCCTGCTTTAAAGCAAGTCCTTTGGGTGTTACTTTATCCATAAAAAGAGTTCACACTAGTGTGAATGCCACATTTTGTTTCCCCTTGCACTAACAAAATTTTTTTTGAAGATCAAAGTGTATTGTGTGAGCATGTGATGTTTGACATTGGACAAAGTACTCTGTTTCAAAACAGACATTTTCCAAAAACATAACTCGCTAGACTAATGGGCAGTGAGAAGCCAAAATGACTGCCCTCCGCCTTCTCCTTGTGTATCTTTGCCAGAGTCCTTGGGACTTGCCAAATCCGGTCATGCCTGCTTAGCTTGCTCGACTGATTGTGCCAGAAAAGAAAATAAGACACAGATGTATTTGAGCTCTTTGAGATGCCAGTAAGAGAGACAGCTAATGGCTTCATTTCGACCCTCCCCTTCCAGCTGGGCACAGGTGGGGGATAATGAGGTCCCTCTCCCTAATCAAACTCAATTATTTACTACTCTATATAACCGCAAAGACATTCACATTCAGTTCAGAATATAAAACACACCGTGGGCTACTTCCAACCACTGCCACTGGGTATTTATAACAAACTCAAGTGGCTAACAGTTTGCCTTGGCAGGAGTTTAAGTGTGTAAAGTTTTGCAAACTGTTTCTGTTCAAATATGTCCTGCTGAAATGGGGTCCCAGGCGGGGTTCTATAACTGTCAGGTCAGTGAACTGCATAACATCTGAGAATGTATTCACCATGCAGTGCAGACAGGATCTGGAAATCTAATGCTTCATTCTATTGCAACCTTCTGAGAAGCATCACAGTTTTTTCAACAGCAAGACTGACATTGTATTAATAAACATTCCAAGTCACTAGCCTGACATGTACATAGCAGCAGCTGACAGACTCCAACATAAGCTGAGGGGGGAACAGAGGAAATCAAAATGAGACATAGTAACTAAACATGGCCAAAGGGGGTGTATCATGAAACAAATCACATTAACATCAGAAATGTGAGTACTAAACTTTTAAGATACATAATAACTAAAGCAACAATCTGGTATGATTTTTGGATACCAAAGCAAGTTGATGGTTATCTAAAATGTGTGCTTTCATGGTAGGAACAAAGCGTATCCTGGCACAATTTCAACAGACATTCCAGTGAGCAAACATACATATTTAGCTTGTCTGACCTTTAAATTCTTAGAAGTATGTAATTAATGCTTTCCATCTTTATTACTTGCTCCAATATTTCTGTCACTTTAAACAGACACAAAGAAAAATCTTTTCTTTTCTCTAGATAGTAGCTGTTGCCAAAAAGGAAATCAAGTCAGATTTACAAATACAAAATTAAACAGGCTGCATATGTTACATTTCCATACACGAGGACAATCTGGACAATGAAAATGTTTGCTAATACAACAGAATGAAAAGAAACAACACACAGTTGGTTCTCTATGACTCGAGCAAACAATAAAGAACTAGGATAATTTATACCCTTACTGTCAGGCCTAGCTACAAAGAATACAGGCATCTTCTTTTTTTTCCTTATCCTCTTTCTGCTGTCCCTTATCAAACAGTATGACCTTGGGTAAGTAACTACCTGTGTCAGACCCTCAGCTTATAAAAATAAAAATAAATTGCTTATAAGGAATAAATGAGTAATGTCTACTAGAGGCATGAGACTGAATGAGTGTGCAAAAATGTTCTTTTCCTTTTTTATTTTCATCTTCTGTAGATCATAGGCAATATCACATAAGAGAAGGAGAGGCTTAAAGCTAACGACACCCTTTAATAAAGGTCTGGTCACTTGGGGTGTACTCTGGAGATATCATCGAGAGGGTAAAGAAAACTACGGACCCTTTTGAAAAGCCCTCATAGAGTAAAGAGCAATGACTCTAGGGCATGCCTCTTAAGGGAGTAGCTCGCCTTTCCCTTTATGCAGAGCCAAGAGAAGCCTAGGCAGCCTCCGGGAGCCCTCTGGGCCACCACTGCCCAAGGCAGCCCAGCTTCTAGAATAAGACCTTCCACTGTCTAACTGATGGCCCCTCACCCAAACAGTAAAACCCTAAATGGATTCTATTTGCTCTGCAGCTGTTAGTTACAACTGTTCCTTCCCCATGTGCCTCTAATATATTAAACATTTTACGGGAAACGTGTATAGAAGGCCAGTTTAACTGTTCTTACTGACTTTTGATCAAGGGGGATTCTGTCCATTTTATTTGCCTTGACTTTCCTTCCCTTAAAGCCCTTCTTCTTCACTCCAGAGTAGGAACCCAGTGTGAAACTTTAATGTAAACACATATACTGTACTGACATCACCACAGGTGCTTTTGTCGTTGCCATTTTTTAACTCAGTTCAGTTTCACAAATTCTGACTAAATTAGCCCTATGCTGGGGGATGGAAGAAGGAGATGGACAAGGCAGAACCCTCCCCTTGAGAAGCACCTAGTCTACTCAAGGTCTTGTCCTACTTACTATGTCTAAAGGAACATCAAGCCTTGGTTTGGTCACTGCTGGCAAGGAGCACTTCTCTAGATGCTGAGCACCATCTGTGATCCAGCTCTTCATATGGTTTTAGGAGCCAGCCCCAAACCCTCCCATTATTCCCACCTCCTACTTTTCCCCCCCTACATTCCTGACATACAAACATCTTCAATTCTTAGGCTCAAAGAAGCTAGTAGTCAGCAAGTTAGGGACTCCTATTTACATATACATCCAAAATCAATCAAGAGCAATGAACAGCTTAGAAATCCACTTGCAGATTTGGTAAAGGAGGCAGTTTCCATTAGCAGGCTCCTAATTTGCAAGTTGTTAGAGTAATCTATTCTCTTTCCCCAAACAAGAACAACTCTATTTCCAGGGGTTTCCTAGGGCCCAAGGGCCCAGGAGGGGAAGGAGGGATATAGCCCTGATGTTGTAAGAACATCAGAAGACATCTGACTTCACTTTCTTTCCACAGAACACTTTTTCAATTAGGGGTTCATTTAAATTAATTAGTTTCTCTGTTAAAATGTAAATAATTATAAAATATAATAATTCACTATCCTTGCATGATAGAATGAAGGGACATGTAAAACTTTCTTTTGTATGAAGAAACAGATATATTTTCTAATTTTGCTATAATGGACACATATTAATTATGTAATAAAAAATAACCCAAAGGAATAACCCATTCACACCTTAATATGAATTATTCAGACTGATAAATTTCTGACAGAAATAATAAGAATAGTAACCATGCAATATTTCCTGCATACCAGGGTCTGACCTAATATTTTAATGCTTTCAGCAGTACTTCCTGAGGTTCTAGGACCTCCAGGAGTCAACAGATTAATTCACAGGCTGTTTCAGAATAGAAAACTCTGATTTTAGGCTGAATATAGTAGCTCATACCTATAATCTCAGCACTTTGGAAGGCCGTGGCAGGAGGATCGCTTGAGGCCAGGAGTTCAAGACAAGCCTGGGCAACATAGTGCGATCCTGTCTTTACAAAAAATAGAAAAATAAGCCAGGTGTGGTAGTGCATGCCTGTAGTCCCTGCTACTCAGGAAGCTGAGGCAGGAGGATCACTTGAGCCCAGGAGTTCAAGGCTATAGTGAGCTACGATACCACCACTGCACTTTGGCCTGGGTGACACAGCAAGACTCTGTCTCCAAAAAAATAATTAATTAAATTAAAAAACATAAGAATTTGATTTTAGTTGAATAAAAATCATAGATATGTACAGATGTATATCTACATATATGTACACACCACACCTAGATGGACATCTATACATGATTTTCATTGAATTAAAAGCAAAGCTATATATATCACCATATACATTACATATGTTGCTGTGTGTATATAAGATAGACATATATGTAGGCCACTCTCAATCTTCCATGTTCCCCATTCTCCACCCAGCTGAGGGAGCCCTGAGTCACTGCTTAGAGGAAAAATACCCAGGAGAGCCACCTGGCCCTCATCAGACAGATGTGAATAAGAAATAAACTTACTGGGATAAGCCAGGGGTGATGAACAAATCTAGTCCATGTCCATTTGTCCATGTACAGTCTGTGGCTACCTTAAAATACTACGATGGCAGAGCTGAGTTAGAGAAACTAGTCTAAAATATTTACTATCTGGCCCTTTACAGAAAAAGTTTGCCAACCCCTGGGATAAGCTGGTGAGATGTGGGGAGGCTGCATGTTCCCGCAGCTAGAGTTATTTAACACCATAGACTTACTAAGGGTAAGATGGCATCATGACAAGCTGCATGCAAAAATTGTTTGTTGCATAGAGAAAAAGGGTGAGAGAATTCAGTGCATACAAGGTTCTCTATGGCATAGAATAAGGTTGCTGATCTCTGAAGAATCTGTGTTCTTCAGTGCCAAGTCACACACTGTGCACAAGTATCAATCAGGCAGAGAGCCTACCTACAGTATGTACAGACCAATCTACAACAGTGGAAAATAGAGTGACCAACCATCCTGGTTTACCTGGGATAGGGGTAGGGAGTGTTCCTGGATATGGGATTTTCAGTTTTGAAACAGGGAAAGTCCTGAGCAAACTGACAGGAACTGGTCATACTAGCAGAAAGTATGGTGGGACAAGTGCAAAGAAGAGCTTTCCAGAAAAGAACATTTAAATTTTGGAGGAATCGCTTCTCAGCCTTTTGGCTGAGATCAAGCGTAGTATCTGTTCCTGTCAGTTTAATATCTGATACGTGAAGTATTGCAAGAATGGAAAAACAAACACCACATGTACTCATTATTAAATTGGAAATAATCAATTAGCACTGATGTGCACATATGGAAGTAAAACTCAATGGAAATCAAGCAGGTGGGAGAGGAAGAAAGGGATAGGTAAAATCACACTTAACAGGTAGAATGCACACTATCTGAGTGATGGGCACACATAACTTTGACTCAAAGTTTTGCTGTACAAAAGCAATTCATGTAACCAAAATATTTGTACCCCCATAATATTTTAAAATTAAAAAAAAATCTTAAAAGAATTTTGGGGAGATACACTATAAATCAATTGGCCCATTAAAATAATGGACTGGTAGTTAAAAATATATTCATTGTTTAAAAGGACAAATGATATGGTAATCAAGGTGTTTCTTCTGAAAATCAAAAGACTCAGTTGACAAGTAAAACATTTAATACTCATTAAACCCAACATCAGCAATGTTTAATTTTAGTAAGACATCATCTGTTGCATTAAAGTTGTTCATTTGTATTTTATTAATGTTATAGTTTTATTTGCATTTAATTTGTAATTTTGCTTGGATTGTATAAAAACATGGAATTTATAGCTAGAATATTATAGAACGTTATAGATAGAACTTTACAGCTAGAACTTTACATTTGTATGTATTAGAGGAACACTATAATAAAACAAATTTGGGTAAACATTGAAGCTTCAGGAGAATTTATTTTCCTTAAAAGAATTCTGCACATTATTTATATTTAAGAAAATTCCTCATGACAATTCCATGAGGTAGTTACTATTATCCATATTTTACAGGTGACGAAACTGAGACTTACAAAGGTAAGTAAAAAGTTGCCTAAGGTCATGTAGCAAGTCACTAGTGAAGCTGAGACTTGAACCCAGGTTTGTCTAAAAGCCTGTGCTGCCTCATTTAGAGGGAAAGGATGGTATACTGCAGCCTCCTGGGAAGGAGATATGAGGATCTCTGAAGGACAAAAGGCAACCTGGGGCTTCCTGGTGTTCAAAAGGCAAGGGCAAGGTTGTAGACGAGGGTAAGAGGGCTCAGAAAGAGAGACGAGACAAAGTGCTTGACCAAGGGTCCTCCTGGCAGCCCACAGACACCTACAAAGGTATCTCTACAAAGCCCTGTGAAAGAAGTTAAGGATATAGAGATAAATAAGACTGTACCTTCCCAGTTCGTAAGGAGTTTATGGTCTTGCTACTATCTTAGAGGATGTCTGCTCATAAGAGGACTAATTTGAAAGTCTGCAGATCCCCAGTTTACCCCCTAACCAGGTTCAGTGAAAGTTAGCTTTTTCAGTCAAGTTGGGCAATGTCCACCTAAATTCTGCCCCTCTTCTGCTATAAAACAGAAAGTAGGGGAAGAAAAAAAATATAGTAGCAGGAAAGAGATCTATTCAGTTACCTGTTCAAGAAATATTTGTGGAATTACCTATCATAGTAATGGAGCTATGATGGGTATTATGGGCATGGACAATCTAGTTCCACCCCTCGAAGGATTGTTTTATTATTATAATAATAGTAGCTAACACTTAGATAATGCTTACATATGCCAGGCACTGTTTTAAGTGTTTTGCATATATTAACTCATTCAATATTTACAACCAATCTGTGAGGTAGGAGTTATTATTATCATCCCCATTTAACTGAGCCATGGAAAAGTAATTCATCCAGGATCACACACACTAGTAAGGGCAAGGTCAGGATTGGCACCCAAACAGTCTGGCTACAGACCCCACCATGCTCTTACCTACTGCTCTATAGTAGTAGCTGAAGGTCCACCTGAAGACAGTAAGATTCATTTGACTGATTAAACCAACCCCATTCTCCAGCACCAGCCTCTCAGCAGGGTGTTGAAAAGGGCATAGACTTTAAAGTCAGGTATGGGGTCAAATCAAGGCCTTAGAACAATACTGCTCAGCCTCAGTTTCCAAATCTCTAAATTGATCATAATAAAAACTGGGTTATTGTGAGATTAAATGAGATAACATGCATAGTTGGCCTTCAGTAAATATTAGTTCACTCCCTATTGTCAAACCTACCTCCCTCTTTCTGTTTCAGTTCAGTGTCTTCCCAGCAATTTCCTGTCCCTTCTCTACTGGGAGACAGATGCAAGGAGGAAAGGAGGGAAATGAAGAGGAGAAGGAGTTATAGCTACACTTATTTTGCTGGGATTTCCCTCTCTAAAATTTTAAACACATCCCTGGAGACTCTTGAAGGTCTATTCTGTCCTGCATTTGCATGAGAAGCTTTATTAATTTAGAATATAGACCAGAAAGGTGAATGGGAGATTGCTGAACCTAGAAAATACGTACAGGGCAAATGGTCAGTAATCTGCACTATTTCATCAGACAACTGAGAGAAAGAAAAGACAGAAAATTTATTGACACTTTTGTTCTAAATGCTCACATATAAAGATTTCACTTTACCTCGTGTTTTCAGAAACACTCCAGACATGTCAAATAAACTCTCTTGAACTTTAAAATAGAAAAACGATTGACTGAGGTATGTGTGTGTTTGGGAGTGGGAGCTTAGGGATGGGAGTAATTCAGGAGGAAAAAAAGAGTATTAAGTTTAAAGCAGTTGTTGTTACTCTCTGCTTCCCCCCCTTTCCCCATTCTCCAGAAGGCAGAGTTCATAGCAAGATGCTGTGTAGTCTTAGATGCCTCTCCTGGAAAGGTTTATCTATCCCAGCCCCAAAGCCATCCTATTGGAAACCATGGATTTGAAAGCTTTTGCTTTATAAAGGACTCTGAGTTCAAAAGACTATAATCACATGTTAACAATTACGTAGAAAAAATTCTTCTAGTCACTATGGTAATAAAAATGCAAGTAAAAACTATTGAAATGCTACTGAAAACATCTTTAAACATCCTTTGAAGTAGGAAAAAAACTTCTAATGACACCTTATAATGGTAAGACTGAAAAAAATGATCTTATGAATTCTGTTGGTAGTATCGTAAATTGGTATATCTTTTGTCAATAAAAAGTGAGAGTCTAAACATGTTTCTACCCTCTGACCAATAATCCTACTCACAGGAAATGATCCTAAGGAAGTTATTCAACAGAAATAAAAGGTGTATAGATAATGACTATCATTATAGAATTACTTATTAAAAACAAACAAGGAAACAATCTAAATATTCTGTGATAGGCTTCCATTGCACCCCATATACTTTTATGTTTATCACATTTTAATGATTTATTTGGCAACTGTCTCCCCAGTAGATAAGCTCCATGAGGGTAGGGGTGTCTCTGTCTAGATCCCTGGCACATAATAAATATAGGTTGTAGGAATTACAAATGTTGAAATATTTCTAATATGCTAAGTAAAAATAACACAAAATACATGTATGTTAGAAGTGAAATTGTATTATATACACATGGAAGTAATTATACAAAATTATAAAAAGTTTCATATTAGGGTGAAGGGATCATTGGATAATTTTTAAATTATTTTGAATATTCTTTAAAGTTGTTGTTTTAGTGCGCCTGAAATGAAAAACCAGGAAAAAATTTGCTGTTATATATGCCAAACTTGTCCTCACAGTAGGGATGAAATAGCTATTTTGAAAGCTTAAGGAGCCATTCCCTAGCTCACCCCCAGGCACTCAGGTATTCTTTCTTTGCTCCCAGGTAGAAAGACCCAAAATACTCATATCATATGTAGCATAATCCTATTTTCAGTAAAAATCTCAAACAAAGGCAATATATCAATATTTAGTATTTTAAAGAGACAGGGGATTAAGTCCTCTAAAACAATCCCTCTTTCGGATAGTGAATTTGCTGGTTACTAACAGCAGGGGGTGCCAGAGGGATCACTATTGTTCTCAGGAGATGGCTAGGAAAGGGACTGCTGAGGCCCGGGTCAGAAAAGCTTAGGTTCCAGAGGGCAGCCTTAAATGCTGCAGGTTTTCCCTTCACAATTGGGACGTGTGGATAAAACTGAGGAGCTCTGTAGACTTGAATGGAAAAAAATTACATTTTTATTTTCACTAACTTCTCATATTTTGCATTTCCTTGAATTATAAGTATAGGCAACAAATCACAGTAGTAGTAACTGCCAGTGACTCTGTCAGGAACAGAAATCACAGCTAACACCACAGCATGTTACAGTTGTTGCAGATTTCTCAAATACCATTTATGCTCGTCACCATTTAGTAATAACAGACTTTAAGAGTTATTGTGAGATCTGCAGCTGGATGTTGTTATTTAATCTATTAGTAAAGCCTTATCTATTACATCACAAATTTGTTTAATAATTTGATAATTTTAAATATAACAGAATCCTTTTATATTCCAGTGAATTTTATTTTATGCATTTACATACGCTTTTCTGAGAAGGGCTTTTATAGGTTTTACCAGACTGCCAAAGGGACAAAAAAGGTTAAGAATGTTTGCTCAATCTAAAGGAAGGCAATTGAGAAGAAAAATCAAATCTGATCTGAACAAAGCTGGAGAGCAAAGTACTTTAAGTCACAAAAGAGAAGTGGCCACAATGCACATTTTCATTTCATTTGTAATCCTTGAAGAGAAGGTGGCAAACCAAGAACTTCTGCCTCCCAGGCTCCAAGTGCACCAGTGTTTCCATAGGCCTGGTTCCAGATATGACATTCAGAGATCTATCTTACACAACCGGCTACTGCAAAGCAGTCTGTATTTAGCTTAGGTGCAGAGGACAGAAATATAATGTTAATGTTGTCCCCAATATCTCTCTGGAAGTTATCATTATTACAAGTGGACTCTCCAGATGCCAAATATCATTCATTTGATAAAACCAAAATTGAAATGCTAGAAGGTAGGGATGAGATATGGAAATAAACAATGGAGTCAGTACTCACATTCGAACAAAGAGTGACTCTTTGGATGTCAGACCAGGAGATGAATACTTTTCAACCAGGGCCAAAGTACTGAAGCCAAACTTATGAATGGGCTCATTGGAATCCAGCGGGGGGAAATCTGTGTCCACCTCCCCATCATCCTCGGCAATATGCAGACAGTAGGCACTGACATTGTCACTGAAAGGAAAACCAAAAAGGTGAGTGAATACCAAAGTAAGTAAAGGAAGAGAAGACCAGAGGGTGTGGTGTACAACAAGCAAGTTGAGGACACTGCGGTTCTTTACCTCAAGCTTGGCAATACAGTTAGAACCCCCAAATCCTACTTGACTTGATAGAAAACACATGGCAATACAAGGAGGAGGAAAACGATGTGAAATGAAAGTCTTTATACTACTCTATTTTTTTTTTAACATTTACTGAGCACCTATAATAGATAAGACACAGAACTTAACCCTTTAACTCAAAGGTGAGCTTTAGTATCAGCCCTAAAGGAAGCTTACAGGCTGGGTGTGGTGGTTCACACGTATAACTCTAACACTTTGGGAGGGCGAGGTCGGAGGACTGCTCTAGACCAGGAGTTTGAGACAAGCCTGAGCAATATAGCAAGTCCACATCTCTAGGGGGGGAAAATATATATATATATATGTGTGTGTGTGTGTGTGTGTGTGTGTATGTGTATATATATATATATATATATATATATATATATATAAATTTAGCTGGGTGTGGTGGCATGCACCTCCAACTACACAGGAAGCTGAGGCAGGAGGATCTCTTGAGCCCAGAAATTTGAGGTTGCAGTGAGCTATGATGACCCCACTGCATTCTAGCCTGGGCAACAGAGCAAGACATTGTATCCAAAAAAGGGGGAAGCTTACAGTAAAGTAGAGGGAACAAAGTAAGCCCTCTGCCAGCTATAATACAAACATGAATAAAATAAATATCACAAAAGACATACAAACAAAACTATAAAGGGGGAAAATTATTTGGGGGGAGTCAGAGGCCTTTGATTTATGATTAGGATTAAGAAAATATCTGCGCTCTAAGATCAGGAGAAGTACTCAAAGTAACCAAGACCATCCACACAATTCTCCCTTCCCTAAGGAGTATTTAAATCATTGGCATGCTCTGACTCCAAAAAGCATGGATCCTTAGCAGAGTAAAAGCAAATGACCCACTTTATCTGACGCATACACCTGGCCCTCTTGACTACTTCTGGACATTTCCTACTTCCCTAGAATGTCCAGTTAGTACTGCTAGATTCCAGTCTTGCCCAGTTTAGAATCAACACACACTCCCTTCTCCCTCTTGGGGAAGTAAAATGTTGATCTGTTGAAACAGGGTGGAAAACTATACGAACATATAGACAATTTAAAACTGAAATCAACTTAAACACTTAAGATACCCTGCTCCAAAGCTGAATTGTGAAACAGCAAACCTGCTAACCTCAGAAACATGAACCTAAGAGTTCACAAGGAGGTAGAATTCTAAATTCTGCAGCTTAAATTTGGAGTTTTAATTACATGATTGATGCTTAAATTAATTAATTGCAAAGTGTATGCTAATTGTTTAATTGGTTGCTTGATCTATATAGATCATTTTTTGAATTAAATGAGTTGATTTACAAAGTTTATTGATTGGATGTGACAATGAATTATTTCACTGACTACCTGATTTGCAATTTTCCCAATTAATTCACAAATCTTTAGCTGCAACTCTGCTTATTGAGAGAGAAAGCCTACTTCAGGTGATCTATACTCAGTGAGTCTGTCATGACTAAAATATTTATTACCTAAAACAGGTAATAAGGACAGATTAAAATTAATGGAAACTGTAAATTTGCTAAATAGATGGATAACAAGAAAGTAATATGGCTATGTTTGTCACTATAAATTTCAGATATTTGCAATGCTGTTAAGATATTTAAAATTCATCTCTGAATGGTATGGGAAACTTTTGGATCTTTGAAATAGGGTACTAACTTAAACCTAAAACAAAGTAGAAGTGGAAGAAAGCACTTTAGATGAGGAAAATGTCATGGTATAGTACAGGGGTGGGGAAGTTTTCATGTTGGAAGGCTGCATTAATTTAGCTGTAATCAAGTAAGAATGCATTCAAGAAACTTCAATTAGATATACTTAAAAATGTACATTATTTTGTAAAAATCTAACTACTATGTATTAGATTGGTGCAAAAATAATCGTGGTTTTGGACCATGAATTATACATCATTATAACTAGGCTCAAACACATCTTTACTAATCAAAATAGGAACCATTACAATCAACACATTTTTGCCAAGAAGAAATAAGTTTGTTTATTTCTGTAGCATAAGAATCCATGCTTTGGGATTCGACAAACTCTTGAAAGCATTTTCTGCATCCTGCTGGTTGTGGTAGTGTTTTCTCTGCAAAAAGTTGTCGGGATGCTTGAAGAAGTGGTAGTCGGTTGGCAAGAGGTCGGGTGAATATGGTGGATGAGGCAAAACCTTGCAGTCCAATTCGTTCAACTTTTGAAGCATTGGTTGTCCAACACGCGGTCAGGTGTTGTCAGGGAGAAGAAATGGGCCCTTTCTGTTGACCAATGCCGGGTGCAGGCTTTGCAGTTTTCGGTGCATCTCATTGATTAGCTGAGCATACTTCTCAGATGTAATGGTTTCACTGGGATCCAGAAAGTTGTAGTGGATCAGACTGGCAGCAGACCACCAAACAGTGACCATGACATTTTTTTTGGTGCAAGTTTGGCTTTGGGAAGTGCTTTGGAGCTTCTTCTCAGTCCAACCACTGAGCTGGTCGTCACCAGTTGTTGTGACAAAATCCACTTTTCATGGCAAGTCACAATCTGATCGAGTAACGGTGCCTTGTTCTTGTGTACAATAAGAGAAGAAGACACTTCAAAACAACGCTTTTTAAATTTTCAGTCAGCTCATGAGGCACTCACTTACAGAGCTTTTTCACCTTTCCAATTTGCTTCAAATGCTGAACGACCGAAGAATGGTCAATGTTGAGTTCTTTGGCAACTTCTCACGTAGTTGTAAGAGGATTAGCTTCAATGATTGCTTTCAGTTGGTCCTTGTCAACTTCTGATGGCTCTCCTCATCTTCAAGGCTCTCGTCTCCTTTGCAAAACTTCTTGAACCACCACTGCATTGCACATTCATTAGCAAGCAGTTCCTGGGCCAAAGGCGTTGTTGATGTTGGGAGTTGTCTCCACTGCATTACGATCCCTCTTGAATTCAAATAAGAAAATTACTCAGATTTGCCTTTTGTCTAACATCATTTTCCATAGTCTAAAATAAATATAAAATAAACAGCAAATAATAAGTCATTAGCAAAAAAAAAAATAAAGTGAGAAATGCACATTAAAATAATGTATAACATAACCACATTTATTTGAGAATGTATTCCAGTATCAAATGGCAAATTTCAACAATGCTAAAACTGTAATTACTTTTGCATCAACTTAAATACTTAATAATTTCAAAAAATGAAAACTATTCGTTAATTTTAAAATTAAGCAACCTTTTAATGACTTTGTTATCATCTACTTTTGTTGGAAAGCATTTATTCTGAATATTTAGTTGCAGCACGGAGGTCCACAGTTTCAGTTGATCCTCTAGATGGATACCAATCATCTGTGACCTTAAGGGTGTCTTGATTTGGGTTAGGTAGGAGAATGTAGATTCTCAGCAATAAGTGGTTGAAAAGCAAGAAAGTATTTTTTCGGGCATGTTGCCAAAGGCGTGGGTATTCTACTGCATTTTTCCACATTTCAATTGGATCTTTCTTAGTATCAAACAGTGACTTTAAAATGTCATCTACTGAGAGCTCCATCAATTCCATCTGAGCTCTTTAGGCGCCTTGGTGATATCAACTAGGTGAGACTAAAATGCTAATTTGAGTGTGATGTCATCACTCTAAAAGTCAGTGAACCTTTCATTGTATTCTCCAAGGAATAAGTCTACAATAGCTGCATAATCTTCAAATAGTTTGCATGTATCATTCTGCTCATCAATGACCTTTGCTAACTGGGAAAAATGTTCATGCAAAATTTCCCTTTGAAGAAGTGTTTTGAAAAAAGATAGCCTTGTTTGAAGTGCTTGGATTTTTTTTTTGCCACATATCATATATACACTTAGTTTTACCTTGCAAAGAAATATTCAAGTTGTTTTGACTGGACATGATAACACACACAGATGCTATTTCCTATAGAAATCTTCTTTTGATAATTTGCTGATTCTGTTCTTCATAAAATTTAACTATCTGTTCTCACAGAGATAAAATTTTGGCTCACACCTGTCCCTGTGATAGTCAATGTACTTTAGAATGACAGGGCAAATCCATACTGAATACCTCATCATTCAACTTTAGCATGTTAGGAAACTGATGACGCCCTGTTACATCTGCAGGAATATAGTTAACAATACTTATAACTTATTGCAAAGTGTCTTTTATTAATAAAATAGTAACTTCAGCACAGAGATTTTGCTGATGCAAGATACAATGAAAAGAAATGAGAACATCTGGATCTGTAAATACATTTTTTATCTGTGCAATAAACTCTTCATGTCTTCCTGTCATGGAAGGTGCCCCATCTGTACATACATTCACTAAATTTACCAAATTCAGTCCAACTGCACGAAATTTATCTTGAAAGTTGTTGAAGATATCTATTCCCTGTGTTCTGTTTGCAAGAGTGCCCAAAGTGAGTAACTCTGCAGCACAGATCTTCCATTATGACGCAAATGAAGTATAAAACCTGTGCTGAGTCAGTAGTGTCAGCTGAATTTTCCAAAGTGACTGAATAATATATATTTTCCTTTTGAAGCATTGCATGAAGTTGTTTTGTTAAGTTGAAGGCTTATTCATGCTGCCAATCAGTTATGGTTCTCCTTGAAAGAGGTAGTTATTTGTACTTTGAAATGTTATCAGGGTTTAAGCATTCTACAACTTTGACAATGCATTCTTTGGCAATTTCTACATCACTGAATGGCTTCCCCCTTTTCCTGACTATATAGCTACTTTATAAGTAGCTTCAGTGGCATTATTTCCAGGTCTTATTGCTGCTTTAAAGAATTGTCTTTGCTTTCGGTTTTCATCTTTTAATTTCTGCAATACCACCTTTTGTGTCTCTCATCCTAAGTTAAAATATTTGTGGTCCTTATGAATGTTATGATGCTGATGAGCATTGAATTTCTTTAATGTTAATACTGCAGTATCACAAAGCAATCAAATCATCTTATCTTTAGCAGAAACAAGATAATATTGCAATTCCCATTCCTCATTAAAATGTCTGTTTTCTTCCTTTAGTGTTCTCTTGGTCTTCTTTGACATGATGGGATATTAAGCAGAAAACTAAAAAATACTGTCGAGCTGTGCAACTATTCACAAATTCCACTTCAAACAGAAACAGAGTGTACTATTGTCAAATACTGATAATAGACTGGCATACTTGATCCCCATAAACTCTCACCACCAACCTTGTGTGGTAGTGGTACCAGTCAGGGGGACAAGTTAGAACTAAACCATGAGTATAGCAGCAGTCAATTTAGCCCTTATGGCTCACGAATGTTGTAATTATGCTGGCCAATCTAGGAGAATTATTTCATTGAAATTTATTTTATTCTTTGGTATTTTAAATACATTCATTTTAAAAATAAAATAAAAACATAAAAGGTGAACAAAAATGTATTAATAAAAATAAAAGCATTTGTTGTGTAAAATTTGGATTCAGTCAAAAGGCTGTATTTAAGGACCTAGAAGGTCACAGGTTCTCTACTTGTGGTATAGTGGCTAAGAGTTTTGTGGTCAGAAAGAACTGTGTTCTAATCTCAGCTCCATGGCTCATGTGCTTATGTGATTTCAGAGAAGAGAATAAGCTTCATTTTGAGTTTCAATTTCCACTCTATAAAAAGGGTATAATCACCTAACTCAGGGGTTGTAAGGATTAGATGAGATAATACATGTAGTACCTAGCATATAACAGAAGTAAAAAAATAAATGGGAAGGTAATTATAATAATAAGTTCAGATGGAAACTAACTTTTACACTTTGGTCAATCCTTAAAAATAAATCATAGATGCATATCAGAGCAAAAAAGCAACAACGAAACCAAGTAGCATCTGTAACTGGAGTAAACACATCCACTGTACTCCAGCCTTGGAGCCACTGAGTCCCCAGGGTTTTATAGACAGGGAAGACACTGATGGAACAAGCAATAGACAGCACAGATTATTTATTGCCATGTAAATCAACCTGATGAATGTCTGTGATTCTCCAGCACCACACAGTTTCAAGGGCAAATAATAAGCCTACTGATCAAAGCAGAAAGTTAAACACTGATATCCGAAGAATTCTGCTTTCATTGTCATGGGATGCCCCTAAATCTCCTCAAAAAAAAAAAACCCCAACAAATGTCACAGGCTAAGATTTGAGATCTAAAAGGTTCAGTACCAAGTGCTATTATTCTGCTATTATTCTCCCCAGTTCTTAAATACAAAATGTAAAATCATTCATTCAGAAAACATTTGTAAAGTATCCACTCTGTGTTGCACTGCCCTGAGCACTGGGAACACAGCAAGGAAAAGAATGATTCCTGCTATGTTATACAAGACTAATGGAAGTTCTTTCTGGGTCATCAGTAAAGTTTAGCAGCAAATAGTGCTCCAATCTGTCCAACCCCTTAACTGGAAATCTGAGGAGATAATGATGAAAATTCCATATCTGATGCATGGACATATTGGTTTCTTTGTGCCTTTATAAAGGAATCATTAGTGAAAGAAACTACTGTTATATTTTGACTTCTAATGCTGCTTCAGGACTACAAATTAGTACTAGCACACTATTAGTATCCTTAGCTACATCTACTGAGCAATATGTGTCAAACACTGTGTACGAAGTGGTTTAGCTACATAAGCTCACTGTATCTTCACATCAACTCTGTAAGAGTCATCTATTATTATTTCTGTTCTACAAATTAGGAAACTGAGGCTCAATAGGGTTAAGTGCCTTGCTCAAATTAAACAGCATGCAAGTGACACAGCTGAGATTCAAACCCAGCCCTCATTCTTGACCCCCACCCAATTCATCTGCCAAAGCCACGGTGTGTCAAGATGTCCCAAGGCACTTGGGGACCCACACACCAACGGAAATGCCACACACTTTGATAAGAAGGAGTAAACCATGACATATTGCTTATAAAAAATTAGAGGCTTAGAGAGATTCATTTCAACCTCCTTGCTTTTACTGATGGAGAATGGAGGCCTAGAAAAGAAGAACAACATGTTCATGTTCACCTAATTAAAAAGAGGCAAAGCCAGTCTAGAGAACCAGGTCTCCCTACTTCTGTTCCATTATTCTTTGATCAAATAAAATATGTGTGGCATTTTGAAATGGGGAGAGAAAAAAAGGGTAGCTCTGGTCCCTGCCTCAGGAATCCCCCAAATACAGACATTTGGAGCTTACAATACAATGAAAAGAGGGGCATCTTCCTATGACAGTTTGGTGGAAAGACAGGCGTTTTGCAGTCACATCTGATTTTAATGCTAACTCAACCACTAACCAACTATAACCAAATCTCTCTGAGCTCCATTTTCTTATCTGAAAAAAGCTTTCCTTGATTTCTCTAGGTGAATCACTTGGATTTCTTACAGAACTCAATATTTTTGCATATCACTAATCATATTGCTCTTTTTCCTATTTATGCATCTATGTTCTCCTGATAAACAGGGATTCTTCTATTGTTTCTGCATGCTTACTGAAGAATAAAATGACTGGCATCTAGAAGGTATTTAAAAAATATTTGTTGAACAAATGAATATATGAATGTGTACATTGAATCACTCTACCTATGAAAAAACATGAAGGGTATTATTAACGAGGTACATTTAATGAGAAGAGGGTAAGTAATAAGCTTTCCTTTTTCTGTTCTTGCTTTTCACAGTGATATCTATTAACCAAATGAGGCTTTCTAGACAATGCACATGTGTCAGAGATTACAGCTCAAGACACGGGAAGAAGGCAGTGAAGGAGGAAGTGAGGATGAAAGGGCAATTTTTACAGTCCAGCAAGATATGAATACTGGCATCTCACTTTTTAATAGAGAAAAAAGTGAGAAATGATTACACTATGTACAAATTTTTAATTGTATATACATAAAAAGACTAGAAATAAATGTACCAAAAGGTTTTACAAAGGTTGTGTTTATATTTAAGTCAAAAAAACTTTTTTCTTCCTAATTTTCTATACTTTCCAAATGTCCTGAGTATGTATTTTATTTTCCTTTATAAAACATTTAATTTATTTTTATAAGGGTAATACAGGTTTATAGGACACAATTTAGAAATATGGAGCAGTACAAAGAATGAAGGGAAATGTCTCAGCCTACCACTCGCAGAATCACTTGTCCTAGAGACCCTGAGCACTGTCTGCCTCACACACATTCCCTGATTCCCAAGTGGTCATTTTCTCTACCAAGTTCTGAAATTACAGAGGAAATAACCATATCTACTACATAAAGGTCTTGTAGGGATTAAATGGCTTAATTCATTGCACAATGCCTGTCATGAAGGATTCCCATTTTGCCAAGATTTCCTCTACTGCTCTTAAGTTTCTGATTATATGGAAGTAGAATTAACTATCTCACAGATGCATGGTAGATAGAATGACACAGAGAAAACTAAGGTTCTATTTTTGAGTCACTACCAGAGAAAGAAGAATGATCAAAAGAATAACGAACAAATATAGAATAACTGGATCCACAGGAAGAGACTTAATTTTAGAGTTGGGTTGGCATGAAAGGAGCAGTTCCTTTCAGACACCATGAAGTCTACAAGAGAATTTAAAGTCTGAACAATGAACGGATACAAAATGAAGCCTGTTGCCAAAAAGAGATCCTTTTGGAGATGGATGGATACACATACACACACACACATACATATAAAATCATATCTCTAAACCTTTAATGAGTATAATAACTAAATTTCACTTATTCATGTTTCATTAAATGGGATTAAAATTTTTCATTAGAAAAATTTATTTCATTGAATTGTTAACCAATATTCATTTTATGTTAAAAGGCCAGTTTAGCTTTTATGAAGTAACAGAAGCCTGTAGCCCATATATAGATGGCATTTAATTTATATAAGAAAATTCAGGAGCATTCTAGGAAGGATCCTAGATTTCTATCAAATGTGATCTGGCATGTTCAATTTACGTACTCATAAAAATTCACTCTTATCTTTGGGAAATGCAAAACACATTGAAGTGTGGTGACCAGACAGATGAATATTATTTTTTTTATGAAAAATAAAAGAGCACATGGCACATGATTCTAAAATGTCCAGAACTCTCATTACTTGGCCTTGGCGTTTATTTTGATGACAGAATCAATATTAAGAGTCTGTCATCCATTAGCAAGAGAAAGACATGCCCTGAGGGTTGCAGCTCAGAAGCTGACCTCTCTGAAGTCAGAGAAAAGATTTTTAAGATGGTCAAGATTTCTTTTCTCCAAAACCCCCACAAAATGGAAAGCAAAAATTGATAAATAATATCATAAGGTTTGTCAAGCCACAGCAACCTCACACAGGAAGAGTTGAGTCTAAATTTTCTGGTAAAGAAGTCCTAGGGAGAAAATGTCCACTAATTTCTAAGTGGAAGTAAGACCTTCATATTGTTCTGTCTGAGCTCCTCCTTGGATAGTTTCTATTGTCCTGTCTTCAAGTTCATGGATCTTTTCTAAGTGCTTTTAATCTCATCTAGTGTAGTTTTCATTTCAGATACTATATTTTCATCTCTAGAAGTTCCACTTGGGTTTTTAAAAAATATTTTCTGTTTCTCTCCTCATCATATTCACGCATAGAGCTCTGTCATCTTGAACATATAGAACATGTTTGCAATAGCTGTCTTAACATTCTTACTTGCTAATTCTATCATTTCTGGCAAGTCCTTCGTTGTATTGTTCTGAATTAGAGACATTCTTCGAATTCACTTGACAGAATTTAAATTTCAGAAATTCATAGTCTATCACAAATTTACCCTGCAAATGTTTATCCTCAACCCCGCTACCAGAGGGATCTTTCAGAAACACAAATGCGATACTGTCATCCCTCTGCTTAAAGTCTTTCACTACCTAGCCTCTCAGTATTCAAGAGCCCATTAAAAGTACCTGGCTTCCATAAGGCCTTCCATTATACTCTGCCCTGCCTTCCAACATATCTCCTGCAATTCAAGAACAAGCATCAGGCTCCACACACACCAACTGCTTACAGTTCCCTCATCAGTTCATATGCCAGTTCTCACCACTGTTCTTGCTGAGGCCTATCAGCTCGGAGGCTCCCTGTTCTAGCCTGTCTAGTCATCTTTTGAGATTTAGCTCAAGTATCAATTCCTGACATCCCTCCCACTCCCACTCAACAGGCCTCCATGTCCAGGCAGAATTAGAAAAGCCCTTCTCTACATCCCTACAGCATTCTGAATGTTCACTATTTCAGCAAGTCTCAATGACACTGGAGCAGAAAATGTGTGACTTGGTGTTTCTCTCACCCACCAGCCTGAACCTTGAGGCCATAAACTTTATGACTCTTTGTATCCCCAGTGCCTAGCATAGTGTCTGGGATGTGTGGACAACATGTAAATTCTTGATGTGAGAGAGATGTCTTAAATGGCTATAATGTCCCTGGTGCTATTGTCATGAGAACAGCCTCATTTCTTTGTATGGTATGGTACTGAAGAACAAGGGAGATGGAGGCAGATCTAGGTTGAAATCCTGACTCTGCCATTTGCTAAGTTTATGACCTTAGGCAGTTAATTAACTTCCTGATCCTCGATTTCTCTCCTGCAAAAATGTCATTGCCTATGACTTACAGAGCTGTTGTAAGGAATAATACACTTAAAGGGCTTAGCATACAGCACAACATACAGTAGGCACTCCAGTGTGTTCCGATCTACCAAACTACTACCTAGTAGTGTGGTGACTCTGGCAATGGGTAAATGTTGATAATCGGCCATTCAGGTCAACAAATAAAATGTATGCGATAACTCCAAATCTGTCACTTAAATAAATATATCACCAGGTTAAGAAGATCTAACTTGGTAATTTTTATTGAATAAAGGTCTGTATACAGACAGAAGCTTGTTTTAGCAGGCACTTGGGGAAAGGCCTTCCTGGCAGGGCAAGGGTGGAGAATCTCAGCACAGATCTTTGAATGTTCCTACGTTCTCTCATCCATGCCACAAATTACTTATCAAGCATTTGCTACGTGGTAAGCACTGTGTATGGACAGGAGAACATAAGCCCATAAAATAGACACAGTCCAGACTCCAAACTCATTATCTATTCTCTACTACTGACAACATTTCTTCATTTGGATGTCTCTCAAGGAATCTCAGCCTTCAATACACCCAAAACTGAACTCTTTATGCAGCCCACTCACTCTGAACCCCTTTGTTCTGTAGGACACACCATTTCAACACCACCATCCCCACAGTTCTTCAGTGTTCAGTCTTAGGCTCTTACCTCTTTTCATTTTACCCATGCAGATGACTCCCAAATTCACATTTCCAGTTCATATCTCTCCCCTCTAAACTCCAGACAAGCAAATATAAATGACTATTTGAAAGCTTCTTTTAGATCTAGCAAAGCCATCTCAAGTTCTCAAGTTAATAGACAGAGAATGCAAACTCATGCAGTCCCAACCACTCCTCTTGACACACCAAAACCCCATGCTAGCTATTCCAGTGAAGGGCACAATGCACAAAGGTGTGCAAGTCTAAAATCTAGGGAGTCATCTTTGACACTTCTCCTTTCCCACACTCCCCATATGTAAATCATCCCCAAGTCCTGTGAATTTTTCCTCTCAAATATTCCCACAATTTGCCCACTTCTCTCAGCCTCCTCTGTGGTCCTTGCCTACTCCTCAATCTCATTCCACTCTATTCTCCCTTTCTCCGTGCTCCAGCCACACTAGCCTTCTTTTGTTCCCTGACCATGACATGCTTCTTTCTGCCACAGGGTTGCTGCATTGCTGTTCTATCAGCTGTGACCCTCTGCCGCCCAAATGCCTCTGGTTTGGCTTTCTCAGGAAATTTCTCCCTGATTTCCTGGCTAACCTCTCATAAATGGTGCTCCTTTCCTTCAGAGCACTTAACTCAGTTATTTTTGTTTTGTTTTTGTTTTAGAGAAAGGGTCTTGCTCTGTTGCCTAGGCTGGAAGGCAATAGCACAATCATAGCTCACTGCAGCTTTGAACTCCTGGGCTCAAGTGATCCTCTTGGCTCAGCTTTTGGAGTAGCTGGGACTAGGGTACAAGCCACTATGCCTGGCTAATTTAAGTTTTTTGTAGAGACAGAGTTTTGCTATGTTGCCTAGGCTGGTTTTGAACTCCTGGCCTCAAGCAATCATCCTACCCCAGCCTCCCAAAGTGTTGGAATTGCAGGCGTGAGCCATCATGCCCAGCCTTAACTCAGTTTTTAAGAAAACATTTAGTTTAATTATTTGACTTAATTATTTTCGTTTTTTTGCCCATTTCCTTCACTAGACTATGGAATTCATGAAAGCAATACCATGCCTGGTTCCACTCACCACTGTATACCCAGCAAAATGCCTGGTATATAGCAAACACTCAATACGTATTTGTTGAATGCATGAATGAATATAAATGATAAGTGAAATGAGCCAGTTACAAAGTGCTATTACCCTTGATAATGTCTTCTTCCCCAACAAACTGTAAATTTTTTGAGTGCAATGATTGCATCTCTCTTGTTCTCCATTTTATCCTCAATACCTAGGGCACAGAACTCCAAAAATATTTGCTGAATGAAGGAATGAAGGACTTAAGTTTTTGAGATTAAACAGGATATCAAGAGGAGAAGAGGGGGAAAGGCATTTCTAACTAAGGCAACAGCAAAAGTAGATATGGTACTGGTGTCAAAAATCTGCCAACTGAAGAATGTGATACGTGAGGATGCATGGAGCACAGCTGGGAGTCAGCATGGGAAGGGCCACTTAAGTTGTATTGTTTAGGTAAGTGGTTGAGAAATGATGACTCTAAGGAAAATAAAGCAGAAGCAGCAAACTAGGAATGGGAGAAGAGTGTATATAGGTAGGCATACAGACAGTGAAAAAAGGGAACTATAAAGAACATACAAAGGAATTCAAATAACAAGGTTGTCTGGAAACACATAATATAAGGTCAAACATTCCTAAATACTGTCATAAGTCCTCAGGGCATCAGAGTATCACAGCATAGTACAATTACTTGAGTCATTAAGAAAGGACTAAATTATGCTACTACTGCTGAACTACTAGTAGTACTGGCTGTAGTAGTAGCTGGTTGTAGTTACAGTATTTAGTAGGAGGAGAAATGAACATTTATTGAGTACTTACCATGTATTTTCTTATTTCATTTTCATAAATACCCTGTTAGATAGTTTCTACCCTCATTTTACACATGAGAAAACCATATTACATGGGGCTTAAGTAATTAATTCAAAATCACCCTGCTAGGAAGTGTTAACACCAGAATTAAAATGCAGACTATATGGCTCTGGATTGCACACTTTTAACCACTATGTTATACTCTGATTAAGAAGGCAGGGAAAGATATTAATGCATTTTAGAGAGCTTCTATGAAAAATAATTAAAGTTTGATGATTAATGAGATAAACCCTCAACTGTCTGCAAAACCCACCAACTTTCCCCAAGGGCTGTAGATAGCTGAGGTCATATCAGAATGAAATGAATTCACAGTGATCTCTATTACATGGCTATACCATGTCTTGGTATACACTGCACTGTCCAAAATGGTAGCCATAAGCTACACGTGGCTACTGAGCACTTTTGAAATGTGGCTAGTCTGAATTTAGATGTGCTGTAAACAGCAAATAAACACTGGACATTAAAGACTTATAACCAAATAAAAAACATTACATATCTCAATAATGTTTTATATTGATTATGTATTGAAGTAATATTTTGGATATATTAAATATATGAAGAAAATCAATTTCACCTTTTTAAATTTTTAAAAATGTGATTACCAAAAAATTTAAAATTACAAATGTACCTCATAATTTCAGCTTGCATTATATTTCTTTTGGACAGTACTGTTTCCACTCACTGAGCACAGCAATAATCTCTAAGGTATACTACTCCAGCTTCTGAACTACAGTAAAACTCTTCAGGCTTTTAGTAGCTCACCTATCAGTAGCCAGATAAACAGCAATAATAGATAAGAGGCCAGTGAAGTTATGCTGAATGCCTAAGGGACAACTGAAAGGGAGAAGGCAAGGAATGGCCATTTTAGTGTACAAGAGAGCCATAACATATGACTAAAGTTTCTGCATAAAAATTGGGAACAGTCAAAAGTATCCTTGAAAATCACTTATCTATTCAGTAGAGTAAATGTGGGTTTGCATAAAGAGCAGGTGTATACCTCCTATCTCAAGTTCATGACAGGATAAAACCTCACTAAATTTTATTTTTCAGTCTTTCACAAATGGGTATTACTCTAAAAATATTTTCCTCTTGAATCTGATGGAGAAATATAAATTAAGGAGTGTTTTAAAAAATCTTATAGGTCAGAAAAAGACCCACAGAAATATAGTCAACTGATCTTTGACAAAGGAGCAAAGGCAATTTAATGTAGGGGAAAAAAGTCTTTTCAATAAATAGTGCTGGAACAATTGGATATCCACATTCAAAAAAAATGGAATTTAGACATAGACCTTCCACCTTTCACAAAAAATTCACTCAAAATGGATTACAGACCTAAATGTAAAGCACAAAATTATAAAACTTCTGCAAGATAACACAGGAAAAATTTTAGGTGACCTTGGATTTGGTGATGACTTTTTAGAATAACTCCAAAAGCACAATCTATGAAAGAAAAAAACTGATAAGCTGAAGTTCATTGACATTTAAAACTTCTTTTTAGGGCAGTGAAACCATTCTATATGATACAACCATTAGGACTGTACAATATGAAGAGTGAACCTTAGTGTAAACTACTGACTTAACAGTAAGTATCAATACTGGTTCATCAATTCTAACAAATGCAGCACACTAATTCAAGATATTAGTAACAGGAGAAAATGAGGTGTACAAAGGATATATATGGGGCTACTCTGTGCTTTCTGTGCAATTTTTCTGTAAACCCAAAAATGCTCTCAAAAAATAAAGTCTAGTAGAATTTTTTAAAGACCAGCCTGAGCAACAGAGAGACCCTCTCTCTACTAAAAACAGAAAAAATTAGCTGGTACACCTGTAGTCCCAGAGGCTGAAGCAAAAGAATCACTTGAGCCCAGAAGTTTGAGGTTGCAGTGAGCTGTGATCACACCACTGCACTCTAGCTGGGTTGAGAGGAGACTGTCTCAAAAAAACAAACAAACAAACAAAAAAAACAGAAAGAAAGAAAGCAAAGCATAAAAAACAAAGCTCAAAACAAGTTGACCAACATGAAACCAACATATCAATTGTTACAATAAATTATAAAGATCAACTTCCTATGAAAAGACAATGACTTAGATTGGTTAAAAATTCTACTGTTTGACTTATATCCAAACCCCCACCATTCCCAAACCTCACAAAATTACTGAACATATCTAAAACAAAGAGGCAAAAGTAAAAGGCTGAACAAAAAGCAAAGATGAGCAGGAAAAAAATCAAAGCTCATATTGTTGAAATAAAGCAAAGAAAAAAGCAAGACACAATCATAAATACAACAAACTAGACTGGTTTATACTGAAGTACAATTCACTGTAAGATGTGAAATGCACTTAAATAGATAAAGTGCAAACTTGAAATCTCAGGAGAAGTTAACAGAAACACACAAGAAAATCGAAACTTTAATCTATTTCTCTTAATAATCCATAGTCAAAAAATATAAGATAATAGTAATATGTAATTAAAGATGTTGATTTAGTAAGTATATATGGAAGTCTATAACCTACAGAGAATAATTTTTCCAGAACCCATGGAATATTTACAAAAAAATTATAGTATAGTAAGCTCCTCAAACATAAATAAATCTCTTAAGCAGAAATTTTATAAGCCACATTTTCTGATCAGAATTCAATAAACATGAATTAATAATAGTCTGTTTTAAAAGTCAACCATTTAGAGATTGAAATTATTTCAACTAGTTTCTTTCAAATGTTTTCCCTAAAATCAGTACACCAAAATAAGCAGGAAATCAGCCTAAATACCATATTACAATCTTGCTGAAGAGTTAACAGTTATAAGAGTACTGGAAGCCAAGAATTCCTGCCAAATTCTCCATTTCTTCCCTGGGGCCAAAGTCTACTATTAGAGACAGTTTTCAAGGCACAGAAACAGCAGAACAATATTCTTAAATAAATGGTTTTCTTGACAACCAGGCTGAAATTAAAGGAACACTCTCACATGCATCTAGCAATTTGGCCCCCTGTGCATGAAGAGCCCTTACACAAGGCCAACCCACTAGAAAAAAATGAGAATTCCAACACTTAAGTATAAATAGGCAAAGTACAAACAGGTTAGAAAGAAAATACCTTGCACTACACTGCCCATGAGGAGGAAATCCCAGGGATTTACTTTATAGATTATATTACACCAAACAGAACTGAGAAATCCAATGACACATGAGAATTGTAAAAAATTTCAAAAGATCATGGTTTATTCAGATTCAGTATAATTTGGTAATTCAAAATATACTTATGGAGCAACTATTTTAAAACATCAACATGCTAGATACACTCAGGAATATAAATAAAATGTAATCTCTGAACTTTAGAGGTTTAAAAACTTGTATAAGAGATCATCTCCATTTTGGGGGTTTAGAATTCTGTATGTAATGTAATTGTTCATTATATTGTTTGAATCTTCCTCATCCTTAGTATTTTTGGTCTGCTTCGCTTATCAGTTTCTGATAGGAAAGCACTCAAATTTCCTGTTTCAACTGTGCCTCATTATAATTCAATTACCTTAATATATTTTGAGACTTTGTTGTTAGATGCATACACTGTCAGACTTATCATCTTATTTCATTACGCAGTTTACCAAAATATCCCTACTGACATGTTTTTGCCTTAAATTCTACTGTTTGACTCAGTTCCAAACCACCCCCTAATCCACATCCCCCTTGGCCAAGGGAAGCTGAATGCCGTGGCCAACGGGAAAGAAGGAAGCATGGCCGCCTGACAGCTTTTACACAGGGAAGGACGCAGGGAGGAAGGGAGTAACTTTCATTTTCTGTGTCATTTTATTTCAGGTGTGTATCTGGTAAGCAGTATAACACTAAAAGTTTGTTTTAAATAATACAGTTTCATAAATTGTATCTTTAAATAGGTGAATTTGTTTGCATTTATTGAGATTAATGATATATTTGGACAAGTCTACATCTTATTTTGTGTTATGTTTCCTGCCTCTTTTCTCTGCTTTTTATTCTTCTTTCTTATCTTTTGTTAAACTGATAAGCTTTTTATTCCTTATTTTTCCCCTCACTGTTTAGAAAGCTACAGAATTTTTCTTCTTTTATTTAAGATGAAACAAAAAAATTATCTTAAATTTTTAATAAAATGTTTGTCTATACATTTTCCTAAATTCCACTTATTATTCATATACCTAAAGTTATTTAGTTGTTCTATCTTCTCCTTAATCTTGACACAAGTTTAGCATGCTTTACTTACCCACTGAACTTTTCCCTCCCATCTTCCATGATATAGTTGTCTAAAATTTCAGGTCACATTTTAAAACACACACAAAAATTATTTTTTAAGTTTTACTTTGCAGTCAGTACTTAATCAAATTTATCAACAGATTCTATGAATTTCTTTTGTTTACCACTATCTCTTGCCACCAATTCCTTCCCTCAGTGCCCAGCTTTCTTCTTGCTGAAGTACTCTGAAAGTGGTTCTTTAAATCACCAGTTATCAAAGTATGGTCTGTGGGGGCCTCTAAAACAAAAAATATTTTCATAATATGCACATTTAAAGCAGCTCTGCTGCATTTTCAAGTATGGCTACTGTCTTGAGAGAAAGCACTTGTGCAAGCTAGACTACCTACTTTTTTCAGAAAATAACATTTTTACCTAAAAAAAAAACCTGACAAGCTATGGTTACTCAGGCTTGGGTATCTGGTAATGATTTTTTTAAAAAATCATAGAAGTGGCCGGGCGCGGTGGCTCACGCCTGTAATCCTAGCCCTCTGGGAGGCCAAGGCGGGTGGATCGCTCGAGGTCAGGAGTTTGAGACCAGCCTGAGTAAGAGCGACACCCCGTCTCTACTAAAAATAGAAAGAAATTAGCTGGCCAACTAAAATATATATAGAAAAAATTAGCTGGGCATGGTGGCACATGCCTGTAGTCCCAGCTACTACGGAGGCTGAAGCAGTAGGATCGCTTAAGCCCAGGAGTTTGAGGTTGCTGTGAGCTAGGCTAATGCCACGGCACTCACTCTAGCCAGGGCAACAAAGTGAGACTCTGTCTCAAAAAAAAAAAAAAAAAAAAAAAATCATACAAGTGAGTCTATCACTTCAATGAAAACAACAGACAATGTTTATTACCAATGATAAAATTTGAGCCTTCAAGTAAAATTAAGAATTTTGCTTGTGTCCACCACTGTAGAGTTTATAGCTTCCCAATACTTAGGCTTTCCTGATAACTGGTGGCAATATCAACAAATGTGAATTTTTGATACTGTATAATGAAACCTGACAACATTTTGAATGGTCTACATAATTCAATGAACCAATATTTTCCAAGTGACCAATGCATGATGTTACAAAATTATGCATGGGTAAATGATCCATTTAAAGTATAAAGTAGACCAACAGGTTTTAAAGAGAATGAAAAGTTCGCTGATATGGGTTTCAGATTCCACATTATAACTGTGAAATCAAAATTTTTCATATGCTTCAACCAAAGAAACACATTAAATATAGTGCAGATATAAGAATCTAGCTATCTTCTAGTAGGTCAAACATTAAAGAAATTTACAAAAGTGTAAAATAATGCCACTTTTCTCACTAAATGTTTTTGTTTTAGAAAAAGATTTTTAATAAAAATATTTGTTAGCATGCAACATATTTATTGCTTATTTTAAACCTAAAAAATATTTTAAACTGTTCTCAGCATTAATTTCTGCTATGGTAAATACTGATAGGTATAACTCACATAAATAAAAGGTCTTTGGGATCCTCAATAATTTTTAACAGTATAAAGGGGTCATGAGGCTGAAAAGTTTCATAACCAACTACTGTAAATGAAAGAACGTGCGTGGTAAAATCTCATGGTCTTCAACAAAAAATGCCCTCAATAATGATCATATATTTGGGGTTTATAGCTATTTTTCCTCAGCACTTTGCAGTTATACCAATGTCCTCTGGCATCTATTGTTGCTAATGAAAAGTCTGCTGTTAGTCCAACTGTGGTTCCTTTGTAGGGAATATGTCATCTCTCTGGCAACCTTTACAATCTTTACTTCCTCTATACCCTTGATATTCTCCAGTTTCACTACTGTGTGTGTATATATATATACATATATATATATATGCGTGTGTGTGTGTGTGTGTGTGTGTGTGTGTGTGAATGAATTAACATTTATTTCTGCTGCTTGGCAGATGGAAAGTGCATTTTTTAAAAAGTAAATTTTTTAAACCTTTATTTTTGAAATGATTATTAGACTCTCAGGAAGTTGGGAAAATGGCACAGAGTCCCCTGAATCCTTCACTCAGATTTTTCCAATGGTGATATCTCCTAATTATAGTCCAATATCAAAAACAGGGAAATTGACTCTGGTACAATACTGTTAACACGACTACAGACCTTATCCAGTTTTCACATGTATTTGTGTGTATAGTTCTATACATTTGATTACATGTATAGATATGTGTAACCATCACCAGGACCAAAACTGTTCCATCATGACAGAGGAGTTCTTTTTCAGTTGCACCCCCTCCCTAACACTGTCCCTGTCCCCTGGCAACCATTCAACTGTTCTCCATGTCTATACTTTTGCAATTTTTAGGATGTTACATAAATAGATTCATGGTATGACACTTTTTGGGATTGGCTTTTTTCACTAAGTGAACCCATCCAAGTCATTGCATGTATCAAAAGTTTATTCCTTTTTATTGACGAGTAACATTACCTTACATGGATGTACTAAAATGTTTAATCATTCACCTGTTCAAGGACATTTAGGTTGTTTCCAATATTAAGTACTACAAACAAAGCTGCTATGAACATTTGTGTACAAGTTTTTGGGTGAATGTAAGTTTTCACTGCTCTGGAATAAATGCCCAAGAGGGCAACTGCTGGGCTGTATGGTAAGTGCATGTTTAGCTTTATAAGAAATTGCCAAACTATTTTCCAGAATGACTATACCGTTTTATATTACCAACAGAAATGACGCATGATCCGTTTACTCTACATCCTTGCTAGCAATTAGTGTCATCACTATTTTTTATTTTAGCCATTCTAATAGCATGTATTTTCAATTTGCATTTTCCTAATAGCTAATGGTGTTGAACATCTTTTCACGTGTTCATCTGCCATCTGTATATCCTCTTTGGTGAAATGTCTGTGCCTTTGCCCATTTTCTGCTTGATTATAATTTTTTACTGCTGAGTTTTGAGAGTTTTTTATATGTTCTATATATAAGTCTCCAGTCAGATATGTGGTTCACAAATATTTTCACCCAGTCTATAACCTGTCCTTTCATCCTCTTAACAAGGTGTTTTGTAGAGTAAATGTTTTTAATTTTAATAAAGTCCAATTTATCCATTTTTCCTATTACAGATCATGCTTCTAGTGCCATGTTATAAGAATTCTTTGTCCAGCTCTAGATCTTAAAGATTTTCTCCTGTTTTCTTCTAAGAGTGTTACAGCTTTACATTTGAGATTTATTTTTAATTAATATAAGGTATAAAGTTTAGGCTGAAGTTTATTTTTTTTGGCTTATGGAAGTTCAGTTGCTCCAATACCATTTGTTGCAAAGTCTATCCTTCTTCCATCTAATTTGTATGTGCTTTTAACATGATGACTCATTCATATCTGTCTTCAATGCTGGGAAATTCTCTGGCATTATCTCTTTAAATATCGCTCTTCCTGCCATTCTCTACTTCACACATCGCAGACTTTCAATCTTTCCTCCATATCTCTTAACTTATCTTTAATTTTTTTTTTTTTTTTTGAGACAGAGTCTCGCTTTGTTGCCCTGGCTAGAGTGCCGTGGTGTCAGCCTAGCTCACAGCAACCTCAAACTCCTGGGCTCAAACGATCCTCCAGCCTAGGTCTCCTAAGTAGCTGGGACTACAGGCATACACCACCACATCCAGCTTATTTTTTCTATTATTAGTAGAGACAGGATCTTGCTCTTGCTCAGCCTGGTCTCAAACTCCTAACCTCAAGCAGTCCTCCCTCCTCAGCCTCCCAGAGTGCTAGGATTACAGGCATGGGCCACTGCGCCCAGCCATCTTTAATTCTTTGTACCTCTTAATCTCTTTGTGCTATTAATACAGCCTGAGTTGAATTCCTCAGTGTCGACAATCTTTCAACTCATTCTCTCTTGAATTGTGTCTAGAGTTTATACCATTCTTTTTTAACTTTAATAACTGTATTTTACGTTTCTAGTATTATACTTTTCTAAATTCAAATCTGTCTGGTTTTATTTCATAATTTTCTAGAAGTTTACCATGAACATTATTCCTTCCTTCATCTCTGATGATCTTAAACATATTTATCTGAAATTAATTTTCAGATTGCTTTATTATATTCTCTTCCTGAATTAATCTCCTGATTATTGTCTGTCTTTCTTGGTACTAGTTATCCTCACATACTTTGAATTTTAATTTTCTAGCTCTTCTTGAATGGGAACACTTGCTTGTTCTCTCTCTCTCCCCACTCACCGTCTAGTGCTTTTATAGATATTGCCTCAGTCTTCCACCCTCATCCAAGCAGAGGCCTTGAGACCAGAACCGGGTCTTATACTGACCATCTCTCAGGGTTCTCGTCCTTTGGTAACACTAGGGATATCATAAACACAGTCATGCCATGGCCAGGTTCTGGTTGTGCTGCCCTCTATTCCCTGTCATCCCAGAAATCCAACTTTTACTTTAAATGAGCCACAAACCGAGGCAGTTTTGTTCAGCTTCTTTTCATAGGGAAGACAGTCTCACTCCAGCTCCTAGTTTCCAATAGTGAGTCTTCCTCTGGTCCCCTCCCAGGCATGAAGTTCATTTGGTCTCATACCCTCAAGCAGTGTTTCCTACTCTTTCAGACACCATGACATACTTAGAAAAATAACAGTATTTGTACAGTCCACAGGTAGATGGAAGAGACTGTTTCCACCCCCAGGAATGACTGGCTCTGAACACCCAGGCCCTGACTAGCTGCCTGAGAAAAATCAGTATTTCAGACACTGGTAAACTCTTTTACAGCACGCACTAAGGAAAGGAATATCCTCAAATAATGAACTACTAGCACATTCTGCCTGTTTCTAGTCTACTAGGATGTTGATCTTGTTATTAACGTACAAATATATTGATAACATATTTCATTTACCATTACTATGTATTTGGAGCAGAATGCAGAATTTAAAGCATGAACTTAGAGGGCCATCATAACCAGAGTCCATGCTTTTCCCTCTGTTTAAAACACCCTCCTCTCAACCTTTCTGCAGGACTTTTTCTTAATGCTCCCTCAGGTTTCAGTTTAGATGTCACCTAATCGAGGGAGATTTTCATGATTCCACTCTCACCCCAAATATGGAGTTAGATCTTCTCACAGGACTTGATTTTGTATGTAATTATACTGTACTGTATTGCCAATTTACCTTACACAGTAAGGTCCCTGATGGCAGGAACTGCTTTATTCACTTTTATATTTCCAGATTTAGCACAGTGCCTACAATAAGTATGAATTCAATAAATATTTTAATATCACCTATAATAGAGTTCCATGGTAGAGAGTACAATGTAATAGTGAAGAGCTGGAGCTCTGGATTCAGAGATTGTTGGGTTTAAACATCAATTCTACCACTTACTGTGTGATTTGAGAAAGTTACTTAGCCTGTCTAAGTTTAGTTTCCTCATCTGTAAAATGTTATAGATCAACTTCTGTCTCTGTTACTTACTAGCTGTGTTACCCTGAACAAGTTCCTCTCTTGATGTCAGTGCTTGCACTAAACAATATTTTAAGAACTAAATCAGACAACATATATGAAGTCACTAGTTCTGTGGCTCCTTTTCCTGTTTCCTTGTTCCTACTTCATGCTGAAAAGGAATGACATCATAGCTCAGCCTTGAGGAGAGGTATTGACTCACCCTTTTTCTAAGCCTAGGTGGTATCTTGGGGAAAAGGCTTTCTATTGCCACCAGAGCAATAGAGATTATCTTTATTTATTTATTTATTTATTTATTTTGAGACAGAGTCTCGCTTTGTTGCCCAGGCTAGAGTGAGTGCCGTGGTGTCAGCCTAGCTCACAGCAACCTCAAACTCCTGGGGTCAAGCAATCCTCCTGCCTCAGCCTCCAGAGTAGCTGGGACTACAGGCATGCACCACCATGCCCGGCTAATTTTTTCTATATATAATTTTCGCTGGCCATATAATTTCTTTCTATTTTTAGTAGAGACGGGGTCTCGCTCTTGCTCAGGCTGGTCTCGAACTCCTGACCTCGAGTGATCCACCCGCCTCGGCCTCCCAGAGTGCTAGGATTACAGGCGTGAGCCACCGCGCCCGGCCTTGATTATCTTTAAATCCACAACTTATACAGGCAAAGTGGAGGGCAATGTCAATAACAACTTAAAAGAATATCTTATGTGTGAATTTAATGTACCTTAAGAAAAATAAAAACAACTGACAGCTGACTGGATCATGCTATCTCTGAAAATGTGAGAGGGGGAGAGACAGTCTGAATAAGAATCCATTTTCAAAATGAAAGCATTCATTACATTTGCCTTATTGCAAACCCTATTGCTGGGAGGAATACATAAAACTAGAAGAGGATTAAATTCTGTTGGATAAAATTCAAGTAGGAGAGAGCCAATGCAGCAAAGTACTTTAAACTTTAAGTTATAATGTAGAGACACAGAGATTCTACTTCCAAGCCCTACATTTCTAATATAATTGTTTAATGAGCAATAGAACCTAGTGACTGAGAGAAAACTTGAGCCACTGACTGATAAAGGAAACTAAAATTCAGACCAAAAGTTCTGTACAAGGCAGAAGGAAATAATGCAAAATCCTTGGCATCTAACAGGGCTGGAATCAAATTCTGACTCTGCCATTTCCCATAGGTATAAGCTTCAGCAAGGAACAACTCTCTGAACCTGAATTTCCTCCTCTGCAGAATGAGGATCACAGCACTCACCTCACAGGGAGCGGGGAGAATCAAATGAAATACCAGGTATGAAGTGCCCAGCCCAGTACCCGACTCATGGTAGGCACTCAACAAACATCAGTTCCCTCCCATTTCCTCCCACGCTGCTTTTATCAGCAGGGATCATAAAAGGGTTTGGAAATTCCTAAAATCCATTTTCTCATGTCTGGATTTATAAACTTAATAAATCTATTTTTCAAGTAGATCCTCTGAGACAAGCCTGAGATACACAGGCCCAAGATCTGGTGAGCACTGTGAGCTGAATCAGTGGGCAGGTGTGGTTCCGAGGCAATGCCAAGAGAGTCTGACCCAGCCTACAGTACAGCTTCGGTGGCCAGGAGACTACCAGAAACCAGAGCAGCCAAAATGAGAAAGAATTACTTGAGCTTCGGCTCCCGTCCTTCGCTTGTATACTGCCAACAGATGAGCCCAATCAGGTCTTGCACTCTGGCACTGGCCATTGTCACCACGGTCATTGGCAGCAGTCTGTCCTGGCTTGAGTGCAGGGGGAGGTAGACATCGATCTTCTTGGTTGCTGTTGTACCTACATGACCCTGTGGACAGAGCACACGCATGAGGCTAAAGCACACAGCTGTGGACATACAGACCCTACTGGGCCACAACCACTGCTCTCCAGGCCTGTGGCAGCACAGCCATTCTTTATCTTTTCTGCACAGACCAGCTATGAGCCTGGAATGGACCCAAAGTGGAAACACTGTCTAGTTTCAAGGGTGTTTTTTCCTTTACTTTTCATTTTCTAATGTTCTAATGGATTGAGCTCTGCCAACAGGAGGGTAAATGAGCACAACTAAGATGAACAAGTAAGAGTGGTAAGCAGAGATGATGTTTGGTGTTAGGGGACTTGCTCTGCTACTAACTCAGTGTGACCTTGGACCATTAGACCTTAGCATCAGTTGCTCTCCCTGAAAACTGCCATTTCACTCCTTGAGACATTAAGATAAGCTGCCTGGGAAGTTGCCATATTCCCTAGGGAAGCATTTAGGGCCCAGCACTGGAAGCAAGTGCTTGCCTTCTCAGAGACTATCGGGCCTAATTCCATTATGCAGTGCAACTGTTTATTTCAGTACCATACAAGTTCAAGGGCCCTTGGTTTTCCATTATTGTCCTAACCACCATCCCCACACTGCCCAATCCCTCCCACACACCCACTACTCCTCCCTCCTGAAACTTCCACTCTGCCCTCTAGAACTCCTGTGCCAATCAGCAAACATTCATTAATCCTCAGCTGCTTTTTAAAAACATTTCCTCTACCTCTCTGACGTATTTCAAACCTGCTGGTTGTTGAGGATACTGCTTCCTCTGTTGTCCTCTTAGGACTGTTTTGTTTTGTTTCTTTTTTCCCCAAATCCTCAAGTCCAGGAGGTGAAGTAGGCATTCTTGTTCCCATTAACACCTCTGAACTATTACTTTCTCTTTCTTGCAAAAATCCCTGTTCCTTTGAGACCCAAACCATCCAACTACACCATCCTCTTGCCTCCCTTTTTGTTTCTGTTATCCAACAACTTTCCAGTCATCCCCCTCCCTCGCAGAAGCCCTGCACTCTTGGCTCGTACTCTTCTCTCCCACCCACACGATGTGTTCACTATGCAGTATGTAGAAAAGTGTCGCAGACAACTTAAGTTCAAATCGGAATATCTGATTGTCCCTCACTCCCTCCTATCCAAAGTCATAATCATAGCCCCCCTCATTTTAATAAGTGCTACCACCACTAAACAAGTTGCTTAACTCAATAATCTTGATTCCTTTTTCTCCCTCATACTGCCTATCCACTCCACTAAGAAGTTCTAATGTATCTACTTCAAAAATATATTTCAGTGGGGAAAGTAGTTTTTTCAACAAATGATGCTGGGACAGCTGGATAGCCACATGTAAAATAATGAACTTGGACCCCTGCCATATCATATACAAATATTAATGCAAAATGAATATAATAGGTAAAACTATAAAATTCTTAGAAGGAAACAGGTGTAAATCTTCATGACTTTGGGTTAGGCAATGAGTCCTTTAATATGACACCAAAAGCCCAAGCAACAAGAGAAATAAATTGAACTTCATGAAAATTAAAAACTTTTGTACCTCAAAGGATATAATCAAGAAAGTAAAAAGATAACCCACAGAATGGGAGAAAACATTGACAAATCATGTATCTGTAAGGGTCTACTATCCAGAATGCATTAAGAACTCTCACAACTCAATAAAAGGACAATCCAAATTAAAAAATGGGCAAAGGATATTAATAGACATTTCTCCAAAGAATATATATAAATAACAAACACATAAAAATGTCCAATATTGCTAATCATACGACAAATCACTTCACACCCTGTAGGATGGCTATGATGTAAAAATTCAGGGGGGAGGGGAGGCAAGGGCAATATATGTAACCTAAACTTTTGTACTCCTATAATATGCTGAAATAAAAAAAAAATTATTAAAAAAAAATAAAAAAAATAAAAATAAACAAAAACCCAAACAACAACAAAAAACCTGAAAATAGTGCAGAAACTGGAACCCTCATACATTGCCAGTGGAAATGTAAAATGATGGAGCAATTGTGAAAAACAATTTAGCAATTTTTCAAAAATTAAACATAGAGTTACCATCTGACCCAGCAATTTCACTCCTAGGTTTATACTGAACTAAAACATATTTTCTCATTAAAACTTGGACATGAATGTTCATAGCAGCATTATTTATAATAGTCAAAGAATGAAAACCCAAATGTCCATTAACTAATGAATGGGTAAACAAAATCCATACAGTGGAATATTATTTGGCCATAAAAAGGAATGAAGTACTGATACATGTTACAACATGGATGTACTATTAAAATATTATGCTAAGAGAAAGGAGCCAGACATAAAAGGCTACTCTTGTATAAACCTATTTATATGAAATCTCCAGAACAGGCAAATCCATAGAGACAGAAAGTAGACTGATTAATGGTTGGCAGGAGATGGAGGGAGTGAGGAATTGGGAGGTATGGGGTTTCTTTTGAGGAGGATGGAAATGTTCTGGAATTAGTGGTAATAGTTACATAACATTGTGAATATATTAAAAACTACAGAGTTGTATACTTTAAAATGGTTAAAATAGTAAATTTTATGTGAGTTTTACCTCAATAAAAAAATGGAAAATATGTATATCAAACCCATCCCACTTCTCTCCATCTCCCCTGCCACCAGAATACCATCAGGTCGTACCTACTTTTGTAATAGATTCCAAACTGACCTATTATACTCTTGCCTGCTCCAAATTATTCTCCACACAGTTAGTTTTTTTAAAAAAGAAAAAAAACTCAGATCTGATCATATTACATCCCTGTTCAAATTCTTTCAATGACTGGCTCTCATGACACTTTGAATAAAATTCAAACTGCTTGAAATGTCCAACAAAGCACTGCATGATCTAGCCCCTGTCTACTTTCTCTAACATCATCTGCCACCACTCCCCTGCCTGCTCATCAGGCTTCAGCTACACTGGCCTTTAGAAGTGCTCTGAACATATGAGCACATGCGTGTGTGTATATGTGTACTCTGCTTGCATTTCCCACTTCCAAGGCCTTGGCAGGTGCTATTCACTGTATCTAGAAACATCTTTTCATGGTCTTTGCATGTCTGACTTCTCATCCTCTAATGTGCGTCCTTGGGCAGGTTACTTAATCTCTCTGTGCTTCTATTTCCTAAATATGTAAAATGACGATAATGGTAGGATCCTATCATAAGACTCTTGTGAGAATTATTACTTATTACTATCATTATGGTCTTAGCTCATATAACTCCTCCTCAGACAAAACTTCACTGATAATGCCCCCTCACAGTTTTCTCTCACATATAGCCTGTTCATTTCCTTCAGACCACTTAACAACTGAGATTATTTATGCACATCTTCAGTGTATGATTTCCTCACTAGCCTCAGAACTACCACGAAAGCAGTGTTCAGTCTGCTTTGTTTACTGTTCCAAATACTGCGCCTGGCACAAAGAAGACTGTAAGAAAAAAATCTGTTGAACTACAGAATGAATGCATGAATGAACTCATATGCCCACCAGGACACATGGTAGGAACTCAGTAAATGTTAGTTTTCTCCATCCCTCTTGCCTTTCCTCTATGGGTCTGTTTTCCAGACATAGATGAAAATGGAAGAACTTGAGCAATCACGTGGTTCCATCTTAATATGATATATTCTATCACTCTATGGTGAAAAAGGAGGCCAGTACTAGGGTAAGGAATATATAAAGTTGGTTTAAAAACACTTTTAGAGAAATTCCATTTCTCATATAACCTAGCATCCATCCATCCATCATTAAATCAATTGTTTTTTTTTTTTGCTTGAGCCTTGTCTCTATGTTATAAAGCAAATAATGACAAAGTAATATTCTCCTACATAATGCTCTGTCTCTCTCTCTCATATGCATACGCATATGTGTATGCACACTCACCCATGCATGTTTTTCAGCTTGGAAATAATCATTTCAATGGCTAACAAAGTCTTCTCTAAACAGCAAGTGTTTTGACCTTGTCAGGCAGGCAAATGGTTAAAATTAAAAACAGTGCCAATCTTTCTGGAATGGGTTTATAGCCCTCATATCATCCTCCATTTCAGACACAGATCAGTTGCTTGTCATTACTCTCCCTTTTTATTTCTATTTATTCCTCCTCCTTCTGAAGAACTAGAGCTAAGGGGCTACAGGGATCACAATATCTCAAGACATGAAGACTCCATGAGATGGATGACAAATGTGCATGTGCTTCATAAGCCATAAAGTTCTTTGGAAATGCAGAGTAGTATGTTAGAAAGGGCCGAAGTTTTGAAACCAGACCCATTTCTTACTCAAACCTATTACAGGATCACATGAGGCCAAAAATGGATACTGTAGGAACTAATAATAATAATGATTATTATATAAGACCTAGCATTTATTTAGAGCTAATTGTTAAGTAAACTCTGCTGAATGTTTTGTTTAAATTATCTCACGTGATTCTCACAATAAATCTAAGAGATAGGCTATCATAACCTTTAAATTATAGCTGAGAAAACTAAGGCTTATAAGGCTACAGTCATTTGCTCAACATTCCATAACCAAGGTAAGAGTCAGGACTCAAACCCCTTGTCAGTCTGACACCAAAGCTGCTACTTTAAACATCAATGCCTTCTTTCTCTAAAGTTATTCTAAATGTAATCAATTCCTACTTTCCAGGGCTTAAAATCATCTTCCTCCCCCTCTTCTTTTCCTCATAAACATACTGAAAGCTCAGGCTAAAGCTGTCTCCAATAAAAGGAACTAGATATGAGGAGCTGCTCAAGGAGAATTGTTACGAGATTGAGACTCTAAGGAACTTTGCCATTGTCAGTTGACTGTAAGGCAGTCACCGTTGCTTAGGAAATGGGGGCAGATAGTTACATGGTACTCCTATGAATCCCTTTATCTTCTTTATTTCATAGTAAAATAGCAAGTGTGGGAGAAACTATCAGAATAAATATGGTAGATAATTATTAAATGAATGAAGCACTTTATCTATTTAATCTCCTAATTCCATCTTGAGGCACTGATGACAGGAAAAAGTGCCTTGCACAAACCCTGAAATTATATATTTTTTAATAAGAAGCCTCTTCTGAAAAAGCTCAAGGTGATGGCAGTTAGCTCTATCTAATAGTCCCTATGTTGCAATATTTAGAGGGAATCATCTAAAACATAAAATAATCCATCAACATAATAGAAAATAATTAACTTATATAAAAAAATAAGGTGACCAAGGGATTAAAAGTATTCATCACACATCAAAGCAAGCAATATTCCAAAGACCTAACATCTAACTATGAAAAAGCAACTAGCAATAAACAAAGATCATGCCATACAGTTTTACTGCATGGCAATTTATGTGCTCCACAATACAGGACGGGGGAAATGGAGGCACAACTGGAGCACAGGGAAGGGGGCAACACAGAGAAAGGAGAAACTGGTTTAGCTTTATCCTTCTCAGTCTCACATGCATTCAACAAACCTCTGCAGAAACATCATGCTGGATTCTGAAGACAAAGTCCAGAAATACACAATACAGACCAGATCCTCATCAAACTCCTGGTCTTCTGAAGGTCTTCCATGCACAATGTGATAAAAGCTTTAAGAGGAAGAAAATACAGGCTATCATGCGAGCCCAGAAGCAACCCAGACTAAAGGGGCTTGGAAAAGGCCTCATAGATACAAAAATTTACCCTTCTATCCAATAGAACCATTAAGCCAAAGAAAAAAATGCTTATTGTATTTACCTACTATACCAATACACCAAAAGGCGAACAGGAGTTCCCTCTGAGACATGGGTTTATGAATGATTTTAATTTTCTGCTTTATATTTTTCTGTATTTTCTATAAGGGACTTGTATTACTTTATAATTAGAAACAAAACAGTAAATATTATAATTACAAACAAAAAAAGGAGATAAAAAGAACAAGAATAACTACCGCTCAAGGCTTAAGAGTTTTAGGTAAGGGAAAAAGAGGATCAATTTTGAAAATGTAGCCTATGTTAAGGCATCAAGCAAACATTATTAAGAATATACTATGTGCCAGGTGCTGTGACAGGCTTTTGGCAAAAAATAAGTTGAAAATATAACTCAGATACCTTCCTATAGCAAGTTAAGTAATTTTTATCAAAGAAAATAAAAAGTAATAAATCTAAAATCAGCTGACAAATGTGAAGTTGAACAACACTCTCCAGAGCAGCCCCTAAATCAGAGAATGCCCCCAATGCAGGTCTGAAAATAAAAAGAAAGTACTTCCTATAGCAAAACTTCCTCAACACAAATGCAATTCATGAAGACCAACCATACTCCAGAGTTCATATCTCACGGCTTCTCCATGACTTGATGGTTCTGCAAATGCAGCCAGAATCTCAAATTCAACATATCCAAGACCATTTTCTTCTTCATCAGCTTGTCTCTCATTCTATATTCTATTTCACTTAAGGCTTTTGCCATCTACTCGTCACCCAAGGTAGGAATCCTAACTCCTCTGTCTTATATGCTACCTCCAAATGCCCCTGAAATCTCTCTCAAATCTTTCTCCTCTCCATTCTCACTGCCACTGCCCCAGTTCAGGCTTCATCATCTCTTAGTGAAATCACTGAAGCAATCTTCCAACTATCTCTTTATCTCTAAAATCCCTTCTCTCTCCAAATCTGTATCTCCTTACTACCACCAATGTGATTTTTCTCAAATCACAGACCTTGCCAGTCACTTGGAAACATATAATGGCTTTCCAGTGCTAGCATTCCAGCTCCTTAGCATGGCAGTTAGTTCATAGCCTCCACAATCTGGTCCTCACGTTATCACTGCTAAAGTATATTGAACAGTAGTTAAGAGCACAGACTTGGGGTCAGCTAGATGCAGTTTTGAATCCTGGCTCTGCTACTTCCTTAGCTGCTAGACCTTAGACTTTGGGCAAGTAACTTCACCTCTCAGAATCTCCATTTACTCACTTAGAAAAGCAAATAGGATGTGTATAAAATGCCTGGCATACAGTCACTAATCAAGAAATGTAGCTCTTCTTCTGTCCTTTAATTCAAATGTCTCCTCTTCCAAGAGGGTGTAAGTCCCAATACATTCCCTCTTCTCTGCTCCCCTAACAATTTGATTTGCACGGCCTTACAGTTTCACTTTTTTCTATACCTACCCTCACTACCTTTTTCCCTAGCCTCTCCTTCAACTATGAATTACATAAAGGGAAAAACCATGCCTCATCTATTTTGTATTCTCTCTAGGGCCTACAACATAGTAGGGGTTAGCGTTTGCTTGCTGAATTGAAAGGTCTCCTCAGACGATTTTTTAAAATGAACCCACCAGATCTACCACTTCTCTCCTATTCCAGAGAGAGTGGTTATAGCTTTTCTACTTCCCAGGCCCTGTTCATTAGGAACACTCTTTCTTCTCTGAAATATCCCCAGCACCTAACATAGGGCCTGACATAAAATAGTTACTTATACATATTGATGGAATGACCAATATTCTTTTAACACATGATTTTAAACACTTGCATTATATTATAAAATATAGTGATACCTTCAACCTAGTCTCCCATTGTTACAAATGGAAGTTGTTTTCATTATTTCACTATTATAAATAATGTTCTTATAAACATTTTTTTATATAACTGTTTGTACACATATTCCTAGAAGCAGATTACTGGGCCAAAGAATATGAATGCTTTATGGACTGTGATATATACTGGAACAGCTCGCTCTTTTGGAAGGTGTCTCTGTGCCAATCACGAAATATCAACATTATGAACCATAGGTCATCCAGTCAATAATTAGCTCATAAAATGGAAAAACTTAAAAATTTAATGTAACCCCTAATACACAGAGTGTGAATAGGTACAGAATTGGGATATATAGAATTTGAACATGATGATGAATTAAGACATTACATCTATACCAGATTTTTTCATATTTGATACCATTAATACTATATATTTGCTGCTTATCATAAAATCAATTTAAAAATTATGCACTTGATAGTTTCCAAAATAGGGAATGCAGGAAGAACATAGATGGGATTCAATTCAAAACAGGCTTGACTTAAGAAATATCTATTATCAAATGAGCTAGCCAAATTAAGTTTTATGAGCAGAGGTTTAGTTGATAGTGCTACTTAATATCAAGGTTTGCCAATAATAAATTGAATATCAGATCTCAAAACTGTTGCTAAGTTTCAACTTCTCTGCTAAGGAAAAGAATCAGAGAAAGGATAGACAGCTTGGCTTCTGCAATTAAAGAGACAAAAAGCAGGCAATATTAGTCACAACTGCACAAGCAGATCATTATATGTAATTTTAATGCAGAAATAAATATATCAGTGTATCCAGACAACGTAATGATACAAATTGATAAAAGAGTTATTTGTAGTCTTCAAAAGGTAAGACTCTCTTAAAGGAATGGCCGTAGCTCCATTCCACCAGTATCTTCCTCCCAGCCTCCTCAACAAGGGCCAAAGGATGCTATATTCTACCAATGGCTGTGTCCTTAAAAATACAACATGCAGACTTGGTACAAGGGTCTCAAATTATCCCTACTCTGATGATAATTAATGGATCTCATTTGATCAGAAGTTATGATTTCAAACAAAATCCGGCCTAATCTGTCTAATCTAGGTTTAAATGGCTAAGAGAAATAAAAAAGGCTCTAAAAAAAAAAAAACAAAACCCAAACACCAGAATTATAGCATTCTGATCTGAATAAAATGCTGGCTTTATGGGCTCAGAAAAAGAACTCACTTTTTTTTACATTCAAAATGGTAGCATTGAATTTATGAATACATTTTGTATAAAATTCTATGACAAATCCATTCAGAGCTAGGGGCTTGGCTTTGTAGTGCTATCTTAACCCTCAATAAATCTGGAATGCTTAAAAGCTATTAAATTAACATTTCCCTGATCTGGTACCTGTAGTCAAGTTAATTTGTCAAAAACATTTCTACAGTTTGTCACTGGACACTGCATTTTCTGACAAATTAAGTTTAAAATAAAATTGACAATATCTCATTAATTTCCTCTGAATCACCCACCTTAGTTCCATTAAGCTTTTATTATTTAAGAACATCAACTGTCACTCTTCCTTTAACAAGGTCATATTCTGATCTGGGTACCTCCAGGATCCTTGCTATATTATAACAGAAGCTAGAGAGGCAGTTCAGTGTGGTGATTAAGAGCACAAGTCGTGGAGTTAGACAGACCTGAGTTCAATTCCCAGCAATGCTATTTACTGTATGTGCTTGGACAATTTATTTAAGAGCTCTGAGTCACTGTTTTCTCATCTACAAAATATGGATAATGAAAGTACCTCCTCAGAGTTGTTGAGAGGATTCAATGAGACTATGCATGTAAAGCACTTATCACTGTGCCTAGTCCACAGCAAATGCTCAAGAAATGTTCGTTGGTTATTATATTTTTCCTACTTTTATATTTATAGAACTTTTATAATAACAACTTTATTGACATTCATCAACTTTTGAAACTACAAGGAATCCTAACAGTCATCCCCTTTAAAAATCTTTTCAACAAATGGTTGTCTTACAACCTCTCTTGAACACCTCCACTGATGAGGCCACTGTCACCCTGTAAACAAGACTCTTCTTCAGTCTTTAGGCCAACAGTTCCACGGGCCAAAATGTTTCTTTCTGTTGAGGTGCAATCTCCCTGCAAATTTTACCCACTGGTCTTAGTTCTACCCTTTATCCACCTCTACTTCCACAGACACTCCTTCATCTATCTAGGACCTCAAACAAAAAAACTGTTACTAAGCACTGTGGAATATAATCCTTTCAAGAGCACAACATAGCACAGAAAATATGATTTTATAACTTCTTTCTATAACAACTATGGCAAGTGTACATCTTTAGTCCTGAACCCAACACAGGAAAGGGAGTTGTTGTTTTCAAGAAAGCTTTTCTCTATTTAAAATAAATCCTTCATATTTTGATGGTCTGACACTTTTGAAAAAATAAAATAAAAATGCCTAGCCCTATTGGTTTAAACAATCTGTTACAAAATAAAATTTGAGTAATAGCCACAAATAATTCTTTTGTTTCAAGATAGCAACTGAAAAAACCAGCAATCATTCATGTTCAAATATAGGTAAGACATACCACAAAACACAGGGGAAAGTATGAAGGAAAAAAATGAAACCCTATTCATACCATATCAGAAACAATGATCATTTTCTCAAAGACTTAAATTCAGAAAACAATTCCTTATACTGGCAGTTTTCACCAACATGGGTTATTATATTTGCTAGGCTCCTCTCTGCAGAATCAACTGAACTGGTCTGTACTGTGGCCCTTCCATCCTTGAGCTGTGCAACCTTGAGCAAGCCCATAATCTCTCTGAAAGTCAATTTCCTCAGCCATAAAATAGATGAGACAATCTACTTCCAAAGAATGGCAAGGAATGTAATGTAAAAATGCATGTTAAAATGCTCTGTGAACTGCAAACTGTTATACAAATGTAAATTATTCCTTATTATTGTTACTTAAGCTATTGCTCAGACCAGGGAGATTTCTGGACAGAATGTCCCCTCAAACAACATAAAGTTGAGAAGCAGAGGCAACAGGGAAAGGTCTCTATCTCAACCATCTTGAGAGAAAAGCCAGAGCACTCTCTTCTCATCCAGCCTTGGGATGGTTATAGCATGCACCAGAATGTGCTCTCACACAGGTACAATCAAGCCATCTTAAAGCACACAAAGTGTCCATTTCAAATTTCCTAGTCATTGTGGGATTCTTTAGATCATTAATGTTACACAGTGCTTTGCATTTAATTATACAAACAATGGCTTCTATAATGATGATAATATCAGTGAAAGGCAATTTGCATAAACTAAGCCGCATCACCTAGCATAAGTTTAGAGACCTCTTTATTATTAAATCATTTATATAATAAAATCAATATGCTTTAAAAGTAAAAATAGGTTTTTTTAAGCCATAAAGAAGAATTACATGTTTTAAGCTCTATCAATTATCATAATATAATGAGTCTTTTGAAGATTTAATATCAACTTTTAAAATTAAAACTCAATGGAGAATGTATACTTGGCTCCATTACTAGATGATGTATCTCTAGAAAAGGTTACAGTACAGCCATTATCACCCTCCTAAATTACATGGAAATTTTGGTATAACCCTCCAACTACCCTAAGGACAGTTTAATTTCAGAAATAGTGAAGTATCATGAGAATGTAAAATTGTATAAATATTGAAAGAATTCAGGTACGTTCATCATATTCATTTCTTGCATGGTTTCAGCTGATTAAATATTATAAAATTTTAAAATGTCAATATTCACCTTAAAAATTATAGTTTCTTTAATTTTTTTTTTTTTTTTTTAAGACGGAGTCTCACTCTGTTGCCCAGGCTAGAGTGCCGTGGCGTCAGCCTAGCTCACAGCAACCTCAAACTCCTGGGCTCAAGCGATCCTCCTGTCTCAGCCTCCTGAGTAGCTCAGACTACAGGCATGCGCCACCATGCCCGGGTAATTTTTTCTACATATTTTTAGTTGTCCGGTTAATTTCTTTCTATTTTTTAGTAGAGATGGGGTCTCGCTCTTGCTCAGGCTGGTCTCAAACTCCTGACCTCGAGTGATCCTCCTGCCTCGGTTTCTCAGAGTGCTAGGATTACAGGCGTGAGCCACTGAGCCTGGCCATATAGTTTCCTTAATTTTAAAAAGTTTTTAAAACACAAATTTCTATACAGTGGTATATACATGACTAATTGTTTTGTCACTTTAAGACTCAATATTCCTTAATAATTCAAAAATTTCACTGAATCATTATTTAGTAAGTCATAAAAACCTCTTAAAATTAATCTTTCATGCACATCCAGCTTATTCAAAGTTAGAATTTAATTAGATGGCCTTGGCATAAATGGGCTTACTACTTTATTTGCTCAATCAGTGTATGTCTCTTTAGTAATTATAATTAATTCAAGTCCCTGATGCACCTCCTAGCAAACAATGTAAAAACATCAGGCAAAATGGAAATAAATAGCTTTACATTTCTCCAATTACAACACTCACTTTCATCTTCAAAATGCACATGTGAAATAACTGGGATAGGTGTTACTTTCTATAGCAAAAGGCAACACAAAGAACTTACACCTCTGGTGACAGAGAAAGATGCTTGTCTACAGCAGAAAATGCATTATTAATTTTTTTTTACATTATGAAAATGATGCAACTTTAAAAAGCCAATTGAGAAAGTTTGCATTTAACATAGTTTGCAAATGCATGTTGAAATATAAACAGCAGCAAGCAAGAGAGATAAATTATTATTTATCTAGAATACTTCCTGTTTGAAAGAATTACTTATAACTATATATAAAATTACAATTGAGAAGCAGTCCAAAAAGTCTGATTATCAGGTCTTTATTTCACATGACTCCCAGATAGAAGCAAGGGGAAAGTAATATGTGGCAGAAAACTTTATTTCTAAAACTGAGAAGATAGCAGGATCTATGGATAATAAAAACTGTCAGTACTGGGTACTTTAAAAAATAAAGAGCTCTCTGCCAGTCATGCTACTCAATTAGGTAATCGTAATCAGCGTAGCAACACAAAGCAAAACTAGCCAGCTACAGAGCTGACAGTCTTGGCAGGAAGTGAGAACTGGCAGAGAGAGCACATTCCTCTGTACCCAGCCTTTGTGCTCCCACCCCAGCTTTCTCTGCATCTTGCAGGTCACACCTGCTGACTGCCATTTATTGGGCACCTACCAGGGCCCAAGCACTTTTCATACATTATCTCATTTAATATGCCCAACAGCCCTATGACGATTATCCACTCCTGAGCTGAGGAATGAGGTAGGCTGCTCCAAATCTCTCAGTTAGAGGGGTCAGGATTCCAGTCCAACTCCAAATCCCTATCCCCACAGTGACTCCAGTCCTTAAGAACTCTTGGGTAGGCCTGAATATGTAGGAAAAGTCACAAAGGTTACTGGTTCATGCTACAGTCCCAATTTCAGAACTGGGGGTCCTGGCTGGTGGCTAGGAAACATCCTCTAGCTAAGCCCCACAGGGAATGTCTGAGCTGCTCCTCTCCTGCAGCCTGACCTGTCAACACTGCACTTGCAGCTCTGCAGAGATCACTACTATTGGGGCAGGAGACTGGGATCACCTTCCAGGAGTTAGTTACCTCTCATGTATGGGCAGAAGGCAGACACTGTTTCAGATTTCCTTGCTGTTGGGCACACAGAAGGAGTTCAATAAATCCTCAGTATGTTTCAGAGCTAAAAACACAAGGGAACACCGGCTTCTTAAAGAGTAGGCAGAATTCAAAAAGCAGTGGTCAAGTACCAACTCACAGGCTGCAGACAGTCCTACTCTTGGATTAAGAGGCTCATCAGTAATTGTTAGGTTTATTTGTTACTAAATCTGGCTACCCAGGTGGCAGTACCCAAATGTGCTTTGATAATGACAAAGGAGGAAAATAACAATTTGGTCCTTGGAGAGATGGGCAAGCAGCATATGACATCAACATAGCATCAGGCTTCAACACAAGCAAAGGGTCTGATGAGACAAAGGTCCATCTCAGGTTGCAATTCTCCATAGAAATGGGCAGCACAAGACCTGCTCACTTGCAGAAACTGACAAGTTGCTTGGGTACCAGGGTCTCTGGGGTTTCTCCTCAGCCTCCTGGCATTATTTTCCTCATGTTCATCCTGAGTCTTAGTCCAATCTCCTCTGAGGTCCTAACTAAACCAGACACAGGGAGAGTCGGGATTTTATCTTATTAAAATAGATATGGCTAATTTGTCTTTTCAAATTCATTTTAAATTAAATTGGATTTCCTCGGAAGGCTGCTGGGTCAGTTCCCCTGCTGCGAACGCAGGACAAAGGTTAATTGCACGCCCTTCACCAGCTCTTCTGCTCTCCTGGGCAGGCTCTGATAACCTGCCCCGAGAGGTGGGCAAAGCTTTGGTTTATTGGGCAATAATGTTGCCATTAGAGCCATTTACCATTATGCCAAGAAACATCTTATTTTTTTAACTAAATAACAAGATATGATTGCAAAAAACAAGAAATACAATGTTACCAACTGACGTTTAGTTTTAAAATATAAAATCCAAAGAATAAGATCTAACCTATTTGCTTCCCTTAAAAGACTCCAATAGATGCAAAAGTACACACCCTCCTGGAGCAAACTGTTTTCTGGTTCCAATGTAAAATTCCATTAACATTTTCACTTAATTTATCTCATTTAGACTGTCTACGTTCATGAAAATTTAACCCAGTAATTCCCTGTTATACAAAGCATAACAAAGTATGAATATTTCAATACAATGTAAATAAAACACTTTATCAATTACATTTTTGTATTCTAAATTAGTGACTTCACTTAGCATGTCTGCCTTGCACAGCACCACAGTATTTTTCAATTAAAGGTCCAGATGTTTCAAAGGCTCCAGTAGGCAACGGCAGTTATGAGAAATGCTTTATCTGCATTGTAATCATCACCACCACATCAGCTCCAGGCTGCATTAACATACTCATGTTTTATTCCAGCTCCCCTTCTCACAGAGCAGGTAATTATACAACACAGCACAGAAACCCAACTGTAAGAGCTGGACAATTTCCTTACAAGCATCCACCTGAGCAACACATTTTCATACATGATCTTAAAATATTCTGGAAAATATTTCATTACATAGTTAAAACTGCTTAGCAGGAACATTGATCATTTCAATTTCAGGAATTTTTTTGTTAATAAAGAGTGAATCACAGCATAGACATACCAAATTTAGTTTCAAATACTATTTAAAGTACAAGATGGACTGCATATTCATGTGCTTGTGTATATTGAAAATCAACCAGAAGTTAGTGTAACAAAACACTATCATTTGTTACAGTCTAAGTCATCTCTTCTCAATTTTAATGCTGGTGCCATCTCTCGAACAAGTCAATTCAATATTTATTCTTACTATCCAAAAATGACAATTCACCTGAGCTGAGACTGAGCAAGTATAGCAATTTTCCCGGTACTCACTCAAGAAAAAAATAACACCAGAGCAGAACAAAATGCAATTCTGACAGCTGCAACAAAAATGCCATTGCATTTATTATTTAGTTAATTAAACGATTCCCTTACCCACAAATGGAAAAGAATAACCTATGTTATAAGAGATACTGCTATGCATGGTAAATATAATTTAATGAGAAAATACAGTACTTCATCATTAAGAGAAACTGTAGCAAAATTAACTTTAATTATAACTTTTTAATTATTCTGGAAACATTTTTTATTTTTAAATAGTCCGAGAGGAGATGTCCTAATCAAGATGCTATTGAAAAGATAAATGCCTTTACAAATACTGAAACCTCAGACAGGTCAAGTCCTGACAGGTTACACTTCAGCATCTAAAAGCAGACAGCTTCCGTTTCTTCCTGAAGGAACCTTAGGTGGAACATTTTTAATACATCACTATGTCACTTTTTAATGTGCCCCAATCTATTAACCACATGGCAAACTAACAGGGATTTTTAAAATATGGGTTTTATGGCTTTGTGCTGGTGATTAATTAAATAAATAGCCACCGTTTCACAAATCATCCCTCTAATTAGTCTAAAACAGACACTTTGCATTCGCTGGTATTACTGCCATCTGAAGCTCACAGAAGGGCAGGAGTGGTGCTGCACGGCAGCATCTCTGCACTTTGGAGCCCACTATCGAAGGCTCCACGGCTGGCATCCCACCCTGCCACCCAGAGGCAGAGGTGTCATCTTTGCAGGTGCTGCAGTCAGCTGGAATTTGGCTCCAGCTGCTCAGAAAAGATGTTCTCCTTGATTATTCTCCCTCACCCTAAAGGAAACAATAGAACAACAAAGGAATAAAGTGCAACCTCCAGCGCAAACCGAAGAGGTTTCATCAACCCAGTTCATGGAGTAAGAAAGTTGGGTGATTTAGGAATAAATAGGGTATTAGGTCAAACAGGCTTTCCTTAGAACTCAAAACATGTTATGTCATTATCTTGAATTCAGACATTAAGCAATTACTTAAAAATCCTATTATTTAAAAGGCTCCATTCAAACACTGAGAAGATCACTCTCTTTGAAACTGATAGAAATTCAGCCCAACTTGTTTTAGTAGCATATTTTAAAAGATGGTAATTCCTCTGAAAGCAAATTAAACTTAGAAATAATTTTTAGTGCCAGAGAAAAAATCAAATGGGAATATTTCAAGAACCCAATTTCCTTCAGGAAATACATTAAGTGGTTTCCTAATCTTTTAAATGTCATTAGGTATGTTTAGAGGAAGGAAGAGGGGGAGGGAGGGAGGTAGTAGGGAGAAAGGGAGGAAAGAAGGAAGGAAAAGAAAAAGAGTAAAGAGAAAGGAAAAGGGAAAAGGAAAAGGGAAGGGAAAGGAAATACAGGAAAATTCAGTAGGAATAACATACCAAAATATGCTACAAATTATTCTGTAGAAAAGGGCTGTCCTCATTTCCCTTCTTTAAGAAAGCTTTTAAGAATGGGAGGAGGAAATGGGGTATAATAGAAAAGACCTGGAACCTGAAGCAAGATAGACTCTGAAGGGTCTTGTGCCTTTAGCTAAGTCATATGATCCCATTCAGCCTCAGTTTCCTCCCCTGTAAAGGATTTTAGCCCCTATCCTCAATAATTATACGGAAATAGATACTGTCCTAGCACATTCCCTACACAGAATAGATGCTCAAAAATAGTAGCCATGAGAAACACAACAGGCAATGAAAACTGGATTGAAGGCAGAGCCTAGGTTCCTTGTTTTCATTCCATAATGCCTTTCGGAAAGAGCCAAGGTGACTGTAGCCAACACTGCAGATGCTGTGTTCCAAATATGAAAAGGAGAGACAAAAGCACAAAAGGTACATGAATACAGAACCACCCCATTATGTTTGCCACTTTGAAGAAAACCCGAATCATCTGCAATCAAGAAGAAATAGTGTAGTTTCTCTTTCATCTTTACTGGGCATGGAGTTGGGGGAGGGTGCCTCTAAGACTGTTCATGTGGTAGAAACTGGAAAGCAAAAAGATGGGCTTTGGATTCAACAGACCTAGGGGTGTGAATTCTGGCTTCACTACTTAAGTAGATGTGTAACCTTAGACAAGTCTGTTCAGTTTCTCCACCCCAAAATGGGAATAATAATAATATATACTTTACAGGGAAGCTAGGAAGAATGAATGAAATAGCATAGTAGACACTCTTGCATATAGTATACTCAAATAGTTTCCATTATATTTAAGTTGAATCATATGAAACTGCTGGTATTCAACTGTTTATGACTTACAAAAATTGTAATTTCATATGGTTTCATCTAACATTATAGTGACTAAGACAATAAGTATCAAGAGCTGGAGAAATAACGGAAAATTCTCAAAAACAGAGTGAATTACACTCCTATCATAGGAAAACAACCAAGATATAAAAGGCATTTTTTAAAGATTAGCTCTCCATTCCAATAATACAGTAGCTAATGTATATTAAACATTATATATAGGTCAGATACTAGCCCATACATTTGACATCCATAATATTAGCTTATATAGTCTCAAAATAACTCTGAGTTGGAGTCCACTATTTTCTCTATTTTATAGATAAAATGGAAGCTTGCAGAAATGAAGTAACTTGCCCAAGGTCACACAGCTGGTGAAGCTGGGATGCCAACCTGGAGCTGTCTAACTCTGGAGCCTGAGTTCTTATTCATCACTTAAAATTTCCTCCCCACACTGCAAAGCTGCTTATTTTGCTTTTAATAAAACTGTATTGGGACAAATAGCAAATAATTCACATATCAACTTCTGGACCTTCCAAAGGATGGCCATGTCAGTAGGCAAGCAAGCAACAGCCGGGAGGGCATTTCATACTAGCACCTGCAGTAACCAGCAGGATGATGCATCCAAAAGTCCCACTGCAACCATGGCATTCTAGGCTACTACTTCTCCCATGTCACAGTGTTATTAGAAAAAGAAAAAAGAAAATTATCAAACACACTTCAAAGTTTCCAGGAAAAATCATGAAGTTTTAATCAAATAGCTGCTGTGTTCCCATTATGCTACAGTCAAGCCATTTTGCTGTGTGACGAAGGGAGCAAAGCTTTTTATTTATTTGTTTGTTCATTTATCTATTTACATTTATATCTCTTACTTCCTAAATCCTTTGATATAAACAGTGAACAAGCCATCACAGCAAGGGAAATGGCACTGACAGTGGATGCTCTGAATCCACTCCCTTTAAAAAGAGAATTCAAGTCAAGGAAACCCCCAAATGCCATGCTTTCAAAGCCAAGATTCTAAAAGCAATCATGCTCGCATTCAAAGCTTCTTGGGGCCGTCTCTGTGGCACCAAAACCCACCAAAGATAAAGAAGATGTTTGTGCTAAGTTGGGAAAGTGGAGACATCAGCATTTCCGCCTCTAGCCCATTATTCCTGCTCTCCAGACAGCACCTGATAAAGCATCTGGAGCATTTTGTCTTCTGCACAGCCACTGCTCTTCAGAAGCCTGTGCTCAGGGGTTTCCCTGGGGTTTCCTTTCCGACAATTGTGCAGAGACTCTGAGAGGAGCCCAAACAAGCTGCCTTAACCTTCCTGTAAACTGATATTTCCATAGAGGATTAAGACAAACGTTTCAAATAAGCCAATTTCCTTTACTAAAAAACCAAAGTGACAATAGTAGTACCAAGAGAAATACACAAAGACAATGAATAAGACATACATCTCTTGTCTCTGGGCACGTAAAAAATATAGAGCAAAAGGTTAGGTGGAGGTAGGCTACATAATTCCTTCTTAAAATATTTCCAACAGGATGCCCTATAGTGGAGCCGAACTAAAAAGCTATGCAAGAATTAGACTGAGTCATACCAAAGGGAAGAGGAAAAAGGTCTAAATACTTCATATTATCTGATATATGCTGATGCTACGTGTCATATATTTTTGCATTCCTGTTGATTGTAAATTTGTCTATTACGAATATAGGTGTGGGCCAGTGGGGCAATGGACAATATATTCGACTACAGATCAGAAGAATATAACCATGTTTCTTTTCTAATAAGGTACTTCCAGAACTCTGAGGATGCCAAATGGTTACCTGTTGAACTGGTGAGAATGAGAATTCCTAACTATCCTTGAGGTCTCTGTAGAAGGGAGCAAGCTTTCTTTTCCTAAAGTACCCTAGGCAGCTTCTTTGGACCACAGGAAGTGGGAGCTCCCTTTGGCCCAAAAGGGTAGGGATGCTCCTCAACTAAATGAATAGAGCACACAACACACACACACACACACACACACACACACACACACACACACAGACACACACACGCACACCTGGCCAGAGTGTAAAATACCCTTAAGAAAGCCCACTCTTGAAAAGCTAAGGGGAGGCAGACAGGCTGTTTAGGTTTCCTTGGTTCATCTGCCAAGTTTCATACTGTTTTCCTCATCCTCATCTGATGATGCCCTGTAGTGCCTTTCTTGTTTTTATTTTTTTGGTAGTTTCTCCCACAAACCTATATTCAATTTTATATTATTACATTTATAATGTGAGATGTTTCGCATTTAACACTCTAATTAATAACACCTTAAACATTTCTGGAAAGAGAATGACTAAGATTAAAAATAGCTACCATTTATTCATTGCCAAGCACTGGGCTGAATGCACTACACAAATTATCTTTTTTGATCTGCAAAAAAGCCCTCCCTTACTCCATTATACAGGTAAATAAACTGCTAAGAAGTTAAAGAAATTGTTCAAGATCATGCAGTAATAGAACTCAGATCAAAATCCAGGTCTGACTGACTCAAAAGACCACAATCTTAACTTGACTACAATTCTCTCCAAAACTAATATATATAAAAAGCTTTTGGGGAGAAAAGTTCTTATTTGGAAAATCCTCTTCTTATGTTTGGAATCAACATTTTCATGTGATAAAGAACCATGATATATTTAAGCATAAACTCTTTTTCTTCATTCTATAATATATATAGTCCCCTCCCACAACATTTAGGACAACACACTAAAAAATATTTTACCATAGGACTTGTATTTCAGACACATGGCAAAATATGTACTCTAACCAATCCTCAAACAGAAAACAATTAAAAATTTTGATGAGATATAAAAATACCTATTTTACCTGATTGAACAGGCTGACAAGTTTTTAAGGAAGTCACAAAAGCCCAAAAACTAAGTGAAAAGGGGAACCCAGAATGAAAAACTGAACACAACTTTTGCCTTAATGATGGCATTTGGCAAACTAGGTGATATTAAAAGTCAGTTTTCTTGGTCAGCTGGATATATGGGACAGCATATCTATACTCTGTAACAAAGCAGAGACAGCCCCCCAGCCCTGCTTAAAAACCTACATGTGAAGAGGTAATTAGAATTAAGGACTCCCAACCTGACCTCTGGCCAAGGAAAACTGCCTAATTCCCCTGCCCCCCAATTTTTTTCTCCTGAGACTTTATAAACACAAACCAACCTTCACATGAAATTTCCATCCCAAATTCATATTACTTGATGGACCTGAAAGACTCAAGCCAAGACTATAAAGTGGTTCTGGTAGTGCCCCCATGATCCAGGCAGAAGCAAAAACAAATTCTCTCAGGACAAACCTAAATTACTTAAATAATTCCAACAGAAAAATCTGCAAGAAATAAGCTGTTTTAGCTCCAAATCACAAAACATAGAAAGCATCACAAAAAAGACCCAGAAAGACTAGAGTTAACAGAATGACCAGAAACAGAATATATAATAAATGTGTAAAGGAAAATTTTGGGTAAGAGCAAAAGACTATAAAAGATTATCCAAGATGTGGTATGATATGATATCATGATTGGATGGAAGAATGTTGCTATTCTTAGGAGATGCAAGCTAAAGTATTTAGGAGTGAATGTCAACCTTGAAATGGCCAACGACAACAACATAAAAAGGCATAAATAAAGCAAATATAGCAAAATGTTAACAATTACTGAATGCAGGTGGTAGGTATTAAGGGTATTCACTGAACTTTTACGAAGAAAATTATTAAACTTTTTATAATAAAAAGTTTTTTAAATTACCAAGCAGATTTTTTAGAAAATCAAAATGAGACTTCTAGAAATGAAAAATACAATAACTAAAATTGGAAACACAACATGTGGGTTCCACAGTTGAGGAGAGAATCTGTGAATCTGAAGATAGAATTAAAGACATTACCTAGAATGCAACCAAAAGAGAGACATGAAGACAGAAAATATGAAAAAGAGATTAAGAGACATGGAGGATAAAATGACATTCTAACAGGTATAACTAGAATTTCAAAAGAGGATGAAAGACTAAATGGTGCAGAGGCGATTTCCGAAAAGAAAGTGGCTGAGAATTTCCCAGAACTGATGAAAAACATCAATCCACAGATTCAGAAAGCCTAACAAATGCAAAAGAGGAAAAACAGGGGGAAAAATGTTTACCTAGAAGCATCACAATGAAACTGCATATACGCCAGGCAAACAACTAACCAAATGGGGCAGGTATAGCTATATGAAAGAGGGGGAACTTCACTAGAGATAGTCACAAGTGACACACGGTTCAACTCATCAGGAAGAAATAACAATTCTGAAATTATATGAGTATAGAAGTATAACCTTACAATATATAAAGAAAAACTTGTCAGGACTAACAAGGAAAAATAGACAACCTAGCAACAGTTGGAAATTCAAACATACCTTTGTCTAATTGATATAGATCAGGCAGACAGAAACATCAATAAAGAAAATTTTAACACAATTACAGGTTGGGTATCCCTTATTCAAAATGTTTGGGACCAGAAGTGTTTCAGATTTCAATTTTTTTTGGATTTTGAAATATTTGCATTGTATTTACTGGTTGAGCATCCCCACTCTGAGAATCCAAAATCCCAAATGCTCCAATGAGCATTTCCTTGAGCATGACCTTTGAGCATTGTGTTGGTGCTCAAGAAGTTTCAGATTTTGGAGCATTTCAGATTTCAGATTTTTAGATTAGGGATGTTCAACTTGTACAGTCTTGACCTAAAGAAATATTTAGAATACTGCAACCAACAGCAGCAGAAATCACATTCTTCCCAGGTTCACAGAGAGTATTTATGAAAAGTGACCTACTTTAGTAGGCATAAAACAATGTTCAACAAATTTTTAAATAATTAGTAACATCAGCCCAGCTTCTCTAAACACAAAACAATCAAGTTAGAATCAATACAAAAACTAAAAAAATAATAATGATAAAGTTAGAAAAACCTCCTATGTTAGAAATTTAGAAACACTCTTACAAATAATTCATTTATCAAGTAAAAAATAATAGAAATCAGAAAATATTTAGAAGCAAGCATATCAAAAATCATGAGCTTAGGAGATAAAGCTAAAGGAAAAAGGACCTGTAACAACCAGAGCAAGTAAATGTTGTAATGATTCCCCCAAGAACCTGTAGACACTTAGTCAGACAATCACATCCTAAGTAAGGGGAATATCAACACTTCAAAAACTGCTGGACTTAGTTGAAGCTGAAAATGGATCATGGTTGCACTACAGTCCCATTCAGGAATGGCTTTAAAAGACAACAGTGATAAGAAAGCTTCCCAATAGCCAGAGCTTGGGACAATGCATTTGTTCATCCCCTTTGTGTGGAAGAAGTGGCAGGAGGTTAAAATATGTATACTCAAGGGTGAATGGCTTGGCCAGTTGGTTAGAGGCCTGGAAGGAAGAAAAAAGGGAAATTCTGGGGAGAGACCTATGGATGGGCTTAGGGGGATGGGCATGAAGCATAAAGACTTCTGCAATACATGTTGACAGCCACAAGCACCAGAGAACATCCTCCACAGAAAATGTCTTGAATAACCAAGCAGACAGAATAACTGTGTGGAACACAGATTATCCTTAGAAATTACAAGGTTGACCCTTGTCTGGCACTTGGGAACATGGACCTCAGGTGAGTTTCCACAGTCTTGCTAAGAGTGGTTCACTGTTCTTAAACAGTGCAAACAACATGCTTTATGCTCAACATCTGCTTTCCTTCTGGGACTCTGGGAATTTGGGTATGCACTAGGCAGAGGGTGCTCATGTAACCAGCCTCCAACAGAAACCCTGGGCACTGAGTCTCTAATCAGTTTCTGTAGAGGACAACATTTCACCCATGGTGACACGACTTGTTGCTAGGGGAATCAGGCATGTCCTGTGTGACTAGGAGAGGACTCTTACAAGCATGCACTTAATCTCCTCTAGACTTCACCCCATGTACATTTTCCCTTTGTTGATTGTGCTTCGAATCCTTTCACTGTCATAAATCATAGACTTAAGTGCAACTACATGCTGAGTCCTATGAGTCCTCTTAGCTTGTCAGTGAACTTGGGGGTGATCTTGGGAACTCTCAACACAGATTTCATTTAACTTCAGCCACACTCTGTCATCGGCCTCCCCAATGCTGGCATATGGGCACATGAACATAGTAGCTTTGATGACAGGGACTGAGGCTATATATGGGCCCAACAGCATGGTCTCTCACTTGCCAAAGCTGATACTGCTACTGTACACTGTCAAATATCCAACCTCTCCGCAAGAGTGACCAGTGCTGAGCCTCCATACAGTATCATCCCTTAAGGAGACCAAGCAGCCATTTGGTGGCAAGTTGATAGCACTGGACTCCTTTCATCCAGAAAGGGGTTTGGGCAGAAATCAACACATATTCAAGTATGGCTTTGCCCTTTCTGTCGGTAGTGCCTCAACCAGCACACTACCTCAGAGTATTTGATCCAACACAATGGCAGCCTACATAATACTACACCAGCGTGAAGACTCACTTCACAGCAAAGAAGGTGCAGCAGTAGCATATAACCACAGGATCGTCTGGTCCTATCACACACCATACTACTCAAAAGCTGTTGGCCTAACAGAGTGATTGAACAAGCTGTTTGGACTAAGAGTGATTGTATAATACCTATTGAAGGTACAGATAAGGTACTACCTCAGAGATGACACCCTGTGAGGCTGGGATACATCTGTAGGATGCAATACATATACTAAAAATCAACAACCACTACATGGTATTATGGCCTCAACAGGTAGAATACATAGTTCTAGGAACCAAGAGAAAAAAGCAGGAGTGGCCCCATTCACCATCACTTACCCACTTGTGGAATTTATGCTTCCTATCCCTACAAATCACGGCTCCATTGATTAAGAGATCCTGATTCCCAAAGAGAGAACACATCCACCAGGAGATACAGCAAGGGTTCCACTGAATGTTAAAACTATGGCTGCTGCCCAGGATCCTCACACCAAGGGACATCAGACAAGAAGAGAAGTCACTATACTGATAGGAGCAGTTGACTCTTATCAGAAAATAGGGCTCCTGTACACAAAGGAGGCAGGAAGGAACATATCTGGCCAGTAAATCCACTGGGCATATCTTATTCTTCTTTTACCCAATTTTAATGGTAAAGGGACAAATGAAGCAGCCACAGCCTGAGAAAGGTAAATAGGGGACTGGACCCTCAGGGATAAGGGTCTGGGTCATCATACCACATAAACCACCTAGACCAGCAGAGGTGCCAACTAAGCAAGGTGAAAGGGCCCAGAACAGACATTGGAAGAGAGAGATGAGTATCAGTTGCGGCCTCAAGACTAGGTGCAGTAATGGGGACTGTAGTTCATTCTACTAACCTTCCTTTTTTAAGTTTCCCCAAAGGAAAGAGGCTCAACACAGACCTGAAGGTGTGGTCCCAGAACTTACATGAAGCAAGTAAACCCAAGCAACACTAAAGGTGGATTGGCATGGTCACTGGCTCTACCACCCAGATGCCCTCTTTAGGAATGAAGGGTGTATTTTTCAACTGCTGGGAAGGGTGCTGGCTGATGGCTATCAGATGCCAGTCCTTTCCTGGAATTGCATTGGCTGATAGTCACCTTGCCCAAGTTTGCACCTCCTTCTCAGGGCAGCCAACATCGAATGACAGGTCAGATATAAGAATATAAAAGGCCTGGCCCCCTTACACCAACTTTGGACAACTCTGAAGGGCCACAGAAGCTTCAGAGTAACCCAGGGTGCCAGGTGAGGCCTTGTAATGATTGCCTTATAGTCCAACTCCTTCCTCTACCCAATCCTGTTTTCTTCCCTTTCCCCCACAGATATAGACCCAGAAAGCACTCCCTAATAAATTTCCTGCCTGCTAATCTCCATTTCAGAGTCTGCTTCCCAGGAGAACCCAACCTGAGACAACAGTTTTACTAGCAATTTCTACCAAACATTCAAAGAACAGATAATGCTAAAATTACCCGTAATATTCAATAGTACTGAAAAAGAACAATTTCTAAATCACTTTATAAGGCTAGCAAAACCTCCATATTCAAACCTAAGAGTATAACAGAGGAAAATTACAGGCCAAATTTACTTGTGAACAAAGATGCAAAAATCCTGAAGAATGTATTAGTAAACCAACCCAGCAGTATGTAAAAACTAGGATGCTGATGACAAAAGTTTAGCTTATTTTACCAAATGCAGGGTTGGCTTAACATAAGAAAATTAATGTAAATAATCATAGTAAGACATTAAAGGAGAAAAATCACATGACAGTCTACATAAATACAGAAAAAGCACTCAGTACATTCAACATTCACTCATGATTTAAAAAGTAATAATTATTTTAGCAAACTAGGGACAGAAAAGACCTTTCTTAACCCAACATAGGCCATATACCAAAACAGCAAACATTGCCGGGTGTGGTGTTCTTGTAATCCCAGCTCCTTGGGAGGCTGAGGTCAGAGGACTGCTTGAGTTTAGGAGTTCAAGACCAGCCTAGGCATCATACTGAGACATTGTCTCAAAAAAGAAAAAAAAAATAGAAAACATCATACTTAGTGGTGAACTATTGAAAGCATTTTCTTTAATATCAGGAACAAGATTATTTCTTTTCAACATGGTATTGGAGGTCTTAGACAGCTCTGTAAAGCAAGAAAAAGAAATAAAAGTATAAGGATTGGAAAGAAAATAATAAAACTATCATTATTTGCAAATGACTGACTCCACAGAAAACCAAAAAAGGTATAAATCGATGGAATTAATAAGAGTTTATTAAGGTTGTTGATATTAAATCAATGTAGAAGAATCAACTGCATTTCTATATACCAGCAACAAACAGGAAGACATGATGATTTAAAAGATATTGAGAGTAGAATAAAAAGTATTAAGTATATGTGAATCAATCTAACAAAAAACATATAATACTTCCATCCAGAAAATTATGAAATTTTATGAGAGACATTATAGGTCACTTAAATCAATGGAGAGATATATCAAAATGGTAAAGATGTCAATTCTCTCAAACTGATCCAGAAATATAATCCAATTCTAATCAAAAAATCTCAAAGGGGACTTTTTAAAAAAACTTGACAAGTGATTTCAAAAACTTATATGGAAAAACAATAGATTAAGAATATACAAGACACTTGTGAATAAGAAAAAAGGCTGAAGGGACATGATTTATCAGATATCAGAAATTGTTTTAAGTCTTAAATACTTAAGATAGTGTGAAGTTAACACAGGGAAAATGGAATAAACCATTGTAACAGAATAGAGTCCAGAAACAGTATCAAACACAATGAGAAATTTAATATATAACTAAGCTAGCATCACAAATCAGCAGGGAAAGATGAGAATCTGGTTAATCCTACAGAAAAAACTGAAAATGGATCTCTACCTCACATGACATGTACAAAAAAACCCCAATTTCAGGTAGATTATTTAACTATGAAAATTTGAAATACAACATAGGAAAATGAGTTTATGATCTTGGGGTAGGTAAGGATTTTTTAAACAAGACACAAAAAGTATAAATAATAAAGCAAAAGACTGATAAATTCAGTATGTTAAAAATAAGAATTTCTACTCATCAAAAAGCACCAAAAAAAGAATGAGGAAAAGTCACAAACTGGGAGAATCTTCAAGAGAATGGTTAGTATCCAAAAAACATTAAAAGTTTCTCTTCAAATCATAAGAAAATGATAAACAAAAATGGGGAAAAGATTTGAACAAGTACTTCAAAGAAAAGGAAATGTGAATGAATCACCAATAAATACAATAAGATGTTCAATCTTAATTATATTCTGAGAAATGCAAGTTAAAATCATGATACAATTTCACACCCATAAAACAAGAAAAAATTAAATCTGTCTGGGTGATCAGGACAGTGACACACTGCTGGAGGGAGCACAAATGGGAATAACCACTTTGGAAAACAATTCAGCACTATCGATCAGAGTACATTTACACTTATTAGGGGTAAGTATTCTTCCATGAAAATTTTGTTTCCAAATATCATATCTGTATGTACACATATATACTTACATGCATGTACTGGATCAGGATATAAAATGTATTTTTTTTAATAGATGGGTTCTTGCTCTGTCACCCAGGTTGGAGTGCAGTGGCATCATCATAGCTCACTACAGCCTCAAACTCCTGGGTTCAAGAGATCCCCCTGCCTCAGCCTCCTGAGTAGCTGGGACTATGGGCATGCGTCACCATGACTGGCTAATTTTTTAGTTTGTTTTTTGTAGAGATGGGGGTCTCCCTATGTTGCCTAGGCTGTTCTCGAACTCCTGGCCTCAAGCAATCCTTCCTGCCTCAGCCTCACAAAATGCTGGGATTACAGGCATGAGCCACAGCACCCGGCTTTGTATCTCTTATTATATGTGACTGATGGTGAAAAATGTTTATAAGCCTCTCCCTTGGGATAATTCTTACATATGTGAAATACTTATAAACCACATTATTTGTAATAGCAACAACTGGAAACAACCCAAATGTCCATCAACAGCAGAATGGATAAACTGCAGTATACCTGCACAATGGAGTCTCTCCACTAATGAAAATGAATTAACTACAGTTACAGGCCATCAATATAGGTGAATCTCTGGAACATAATGTTGAGAGAAAAAAGTTGCAAAAGAATACTTAAAACATAATTTTATTAACATGAAGTTCAAAACGATGAAATCAAGTATTAAGACAAGAATAACAACATTATCATTTATTAAGTGCTTACTTCAAGGTAGGCACGTATAATACTATCTCATTTAATCCTCACTAACACAATGACATAGGTAATATTATTAACTCCAATCTAAAAGAGAGAAAATGGCCAGGCACGGCTGGGAGGCCAAGGCAGGATTGCTTGAGGTCAGAAGTTTGAGACCAGCCTGAGCAAGTGAAACCCCATCTCTTTTAAAAATGGAAAAATTAGCTGGGTGTCATGGTGCACACCTGTAGTCCCTATTCAGGAGGCTGAGGAAGGAGGATCGCTTGAGCCCAGGAATTTGAGGTTGCAGTGAGCTATCATGACGCCACTGCAGTCTACCTAGGGCAACAGAGTGAAACTCTGTCTCAATGAATCAGTCAATCAATAAGACAAAACTGAAGTCTAGAGAAGTTTCCACACCTATAAACCAGTGTAAATTAGTGATGTTACCTATCTCACAGGTTAGTATGATGATTAAATGAGATAATATACATAAAACACTCAGGACAATGCCTGACATACAGTAAATGCTTAATCAATGCTTTACTATTCCAAAGCAATAACTATTTTCAAGGATATTTCAATCAACTGAACTAAATAAAGTCAAATAAGTTTAGCAAAGATGCTTTAATTGAAATTTTTATACATGTAGATTAAACAGCCTCTTCTAATTAATTGAATGCTGCTTTAGATATACAATATCCTCACTATACAAATTACTTGGTCCTTAAAACAACTTCTCATACCCCATAATTATACATGGGGTTCTTAAGGCTACTACTTAATAGTTTGAATATACTTGATGAAAAAGGACGTCAACTGAAAAGTTTAGAATTGTAACCATTATTTATTTTTAAAAGGAGAGTAAGATATGGAATCAACCTAAATGTCCATCAACAGATAAACAAATAAAGAAAACATGGTATAGATACAAAATGGAATACTATTCAGCACAAAAGAATGAAATCCTGTCATTAGCAGCAACATGGACAAGCCTGGAGGACATTATGTTAAGTGAAATAAGTCAGGCACAGAAAGATAAACATCACACGTTCTCACTCTTACGTGAAAACTAAAAAAAATTTGAGCTTATGGAAGTAGAGAGTAGAATTGTGGGTATTAGAGGCTGGGAAGGGTCGCACGGAGGGGAGGATGAGGAAAGGTTGGTTAACAAATATAAAATTACAGCTAGATAAGCGGAATGAGTTCTTGTGTTCTGCAGCACTCACTGCAGGGTGAATATGGTTAACTGTAACTTATTATATATTTTCAAAAGGCTAGAAGAGAGGATTTTGAATGTTCACAACACAAAGAAATGCTTAAGTGTTTGAGGTGATGGATACACTAATTACCCTGACTTGATCATTACACACTGCATACAAGTACTGAAATATCACTCTGTATCCCATAAATATATACAATTATTACATGTCAACTAAAAATAAAGAAAAATAAATGGGGAATTTACATTCCAAAATGTTAAGATTTGATTCCAAAATATCGTCATTTCTAATACACTCACTAACTCGTGGACAACAGGATATCCCATGCCACGAAACTACACAATTACTGCCCATGTTGCTAACCCATAAGCAATATGTTATTTTGGGAAAATTTCAAAAGAAGTATCAACTTCTCCCTTTCTAGAAACAAGCTATATCATCTAAGACTCACTTTGATATTTAACCCTAAAGAAAAGAATATGAAGGAGGGGCACGGAAACCTACAAAGAAGCAGCTTGCTTTACATAAGCTTACCAAAAGCCATATTCCAAAAACTGAGATAAGACTGAATTCAGGGCAAAGGTGCACATAACATTTTACTGGTAGTTTTAAGTTTTTGTCTTTGTTCTGTCTGAAAGTAGGGCTACATTTCGATTGTCCTTTTGCATGGTAAGAAAGTACATGAGGAAAAACTACTCAGGTCATACTTATAGTGTGAGGCAAAATATTAATATAAACAAGTCCTTATCATTAAGGACAGAACATTTTATTAATAATTTTATTTTTAAGAAAATGCTTTGCACAACATTTAGTCACCATATTATAAGGGGAACTATTCCTTCTCTCCCCAGGTTTCCTAGCTTTAACCATAAAATAGGTCTTTCTGCCCTTTTAGAAATACTGGGAAGAGTAGTCCCCACCCTTCTCTTTGTACCAGGAAGAGTGAGCTACCTGGCATGACCTCACCTGTTGTCCAGGCTCTCTCAGAAGTGCCTGCTAAGCAACTACTTCTTTGTGTTCAGCATGTTGGGGTCAGGGCCCTGGCCAGCATTCTAGAAGCAGGTCTGGGGGTTCAGCTCTCTCTGACCCCATTCCTGGCATGGAAAGGGTATGAGACAGCAATTCTAGTAAGTTTATCTCCTACACAGATCCAGTCTCTCCCTGGGTGAGTCATGCCAATATCTAGACCTGCACTGTCCAATACAGTAGCCACTAGCCACATTTGGCTACGTAAGTTTAAATTACTTTAAATGAAATTAAAAACTCAGTTCCATAGTCACACTAGTCACATTGCAAGTACTCAACAATGGCATGTGGCTAGTGGCTACCGCATTGGACAGTGGAGATATAGAACATTTCTATCATCACAGAAAGTTCTACTGGAAAGTGTTAGTCTACACTCAGTGGAGAAGGTATTAATGAAATCTGATTAGGACTTCAGATCCTAACCAGATTTACCAATAATAAAGTGGATATGTTTAATTCTACTTTTCTAATTTCTTCATCTAACTCTCCAAGTTCCAAAGTCAGATCAGGGAAAGGTGTGATTAATATTCACCTCTAAACCCCTAACGATAATAATCACTAACACATATAGACCATTTATGATATGTTAGCTACTATGTAAGAGTTTTATTTTAATTAAAGAAAGTGCTATTATCATATCCCTTTACAGATGAAAAAACCCAGGCTTCAAGAAATTGATTTGCCCATGGTCACACAGCTAGTAAGTGGTAGAGTCATAATCCAATTTAGAAAATCAAACAAGCAAACAAAAATTGTAGGTGCAACTCATACATAACAATAGAAGTAAGTAGGGCTCAGCCCACTGAAGCCTTCTGTGAAATTTTCGTGAGTACAGAATCACAGAAAATTAGATTAGGAACAGAAACTAATGCAGTGTTTCATGACCTTCTTTAACCCATGACCCCTCCTGATGACTGTAAAAATCTCATACTCCCCCAAAGATGACATGAACCCTACCATTGCCATTAAAATGCCTTCTATCTTCTGCACATTTCCAACAGCCAAATTCTTATAAGGCTTCATGTTTTGAAGTTTTTCTGTAAAAATTAATTTTTTATTTCCTAACGAGAATATTTAACATGCTTTTTCAAAATACATTCATTTCCCCCTCAAACCCACACTGAACCCTAAAAATTGAAGATCCTGTCCAATCTTCCTTATTTTAGAGATGGGAACAGTGAAGCCAGAAGAGAGTAAGACAGGAACGCATTGCCTGCACTGAGTGACAGATCCGCTGGAACCTGAACATACTGGCAAGGCCCAGCCAGCATACTTGACTTCACCTGACTCTTCAATGGCAAAATTCCTTACACCCCACTGCACACTCCCAAGAAGATGTTGTCCTATTTGATGGTAGATCTTGTGGGATTTGTGGGAAAGAAGCTCTGGGAGTGCTTGGATAAGAATTCCCACAATGTTCATAGACTGTTGAAGCCAGAAGGTACCTCAAAAAACTAACTCACCTCCTAATTTTAGAAGTAAGGAGACAGAAGCTCAGTTAGTTACATACAAACTGAGGCATCCTGCCTTGCACCATTTTACAGTCTCTATGACAAAGGTGTCCTTTTCATTTAGTTTTACAAAATGACTACTGGGTGTCAGGGTCTGTGGTAGTTGCTGCAGTTATATAGACAAAGTGGACATTGTTCCTATCTACACGGAGCTTACATTCTCATGACAGTGAAGAATATACAAATAAATAATTACGATGGAATGTGATAAATACCGCTTGTGGGAGTGAACTAGCAGGAGTCAAAGAAGGCCATATGTGGACTGAATCTTAAAGGATAAACAGGAATTCACTGATAAAGGAAGACTTTCTAGGCAGAGAGAATAGCACGTGCAAAGCACAAGAACCATGTTATGACAGAATATGGAACATGCAAGAAGACTGGTCAGGTGATAAGGTGGGAAAAAGAGCATTTTAAATAAAATGCTTCACCATGTAGATTATCAAGAAAAATCATATAAATATGAAGGATTAAACTTAAAACATTCTCTTTACACCTGTGAACTGTGCTCTCATTATAAGTCACTTAAGACAAGAATATGCCTATTCAACAAATGGTGTTGGGAAAACTGGATCTCCACATGCAAAAGAGTAAAGTTGGACCCTTACCCTAAACCATATAAAAAAAATTAACTCAAAATGAATTAAAGACCCAAATGTAAGACCTGAAACTATAAAACCCCTAGAAGAAAACAAAGGGGGAAAGCTTCATGACACTGGATGTAGCAAGGATTTCTTGGATATGACACCAAAGTACAGGTAACCAAAGCAAAAACAGACAAGTGGGACTATATCAAACTTAGAAACTTCTGTGCAAGGGCTGGGTACAGTAGCCCACACCTGTGATCCTTGGCCTGGGAGGCCAAGGTGGGAGGATCACTTGAGCTCAGGAGTTTAAGACCAGCCTGAAAAACAGTGAGACCCCATCTCTACAAAATATACAAAAATTAGCAAGGCATGGTGGCATGCGCCTGTAGTCCCAGCTACTTGGGAGGCTGAGGGAAGAGGATTATTTGAGCCAGGAGTTAGAGGCTGCAGTGAGCTATGATGACGCCACTGCCCTCTAGCTGGTGCAACAGAGCAAGACTCTGATCTCCAGGAAAAACAAACAAACAAAAAACAAAACAAAAAAAAACTTCTATGCAGCAAACTAAACAATCAACAGAGTAAAAAGGCAGCACACATAATGGAAGAAAATATTTACAAACCATTTATTTGATCAGGGGTTAAAATCCAGGATATATAAAGAATTCCTACAACTCAACAACAATAAAAAGTTCAATTAAAAAATGGACAAAGAACTTGAATAGACATTTCTCCAAAGAAGATACACAAATGGACAAGTGTATGAAAAGATGCTTAGAATCACTAATATTAATATTAGGGAAATACAAATCAAAACTACAACAAGGTATCACCTGATACCTGACATTGCCAAAAATAGTCATTGCCAAAAATATAGAAAATAACAAGTGTTGGAGAAGATATGAAAAAATTGGAAGCCTGTACACTGTTGGTAAGAATGTGAAATGGTGCAGCCATATGAAAAACAATGTGGAGGTTCCTTGAAAAATTAAAAATTGAATTACCATATAATCTAGCAATCCCACTTCTGGGTATTTATCCAAAAGAATTGCTCTCGAAGGGATATCTGCACATCCATGTTTACTGCAGCATTATTCACAATAGTCAAGATTTAAAAACAACCTAAATGTGCATCAATAGATAAATGGATAAAGAAAATGTGGTACATACATACATGGAACATTATTCAGCCTTAAAAATCAAGGAAATCCTGTCATATACTACAACATGGATAAATCTTGAGGATATTAGGCTAAGTGAAATAAGCGAGTCACAAAAAGACAAGTGCTGCATTATTCCACTTACATGAGGTATCTAAAACAGCCAAACTCTTAGAAAGTAGAATAGTAGATGCCAGGGGCTGGTGGGGAAGAGGAAAAGGAAAGTTGTTCAATGGATATAGAGTTTTAGGTTTTGCAAGATTAAAAAGCTTTAGAGATTTGTTGTACAACAATGTGCATATAGTTATAATAACACTACTGTATTGTACACTTCAAATTGGTTAAGGTGGTAAATTTTATGTGTTTTTTTTTTTAACCACAATTTACCAAAAAAAATGGGAAAAAAGAGACAAGAACATGGAAATACCACCATAGTTCACTACCAAACATTTATACTAGTAGAGGTAGGCAAGGCCATGGAAAACACAAAAGTCACTTTTAGATATCTTTGGAGTACAATAAATGTGGCTTTTGCAACACACTTAATTCAAAAACATATTCAAGTGATGTGAATATCAAAATTAGTTTGCGGGCTCAAGCTCACAAACTGCCTATCTTTCTAAATAGGATAGAAGAGCGCTGAGAGGCAGGGGCCACTGAGCCTGAGGTCAAAGCCTTAGATCCCCTACAAAGTAGAAATAGAAGAGCCAACACCAGGAATCAGTGACACCCAATACTAGTAATCTCTGAGACAGTCAAGGGTCCAGGAACTCTTGACTCTATTATAACTGGACAGATTCCTACTGGGCAGAGAGGTCTGTGCCAGGTGCTTTGTAATATACTATCTCTGGCCTTCGAGAGCTATGTGGTTTATCATTTTACAGATGAGGCTAATAAGGCTCATAAAGAAAAAAGTCTTTTGCCCAAGGCATAAAACAGCTCCAGTATTTCAACACAAGTCTAGGGAGTTAAGGCTCTTTCAGTATTACTACATGGCCTCTCACAAACAGCCAACATTGAACACTTAACTAGGGAAAGATGATTAATACACCTACTATGGTTTGAATGTTTGTCCTCTCCAAACCCCATGTTGAAATTTGATCTCCAATGTTGGAGGGCAGGGCCTCATGGGAGGTGTTTGGGTCATGTGGGCAGATCCCTCCTGAACAGATCAATGTCCTCACTCCAGGGGTAAGTGAGTTCTCACTCCACTGGTTCCCAAAAGAGTTGGTTACTTAAAAAAAAGCCTGGCACCTACCCTCTCTCTTTCTTGCTTCCATTCTTGCCATGTGATCTCTGCATTTGCAGGCTCTCCTTTTGCCCTCTGCCATGAGTGGAAGCAGCCTGAGGTCCCTACCAGATGCAGATGCCCAATCTTAGCTTTAAAGCCATCAGATTTGTAAGCCAAATAAATCTTTTTTCTTTATAAATTACCCAGTCTCCGGTATTCTGTTATAGCAACACAAAATGGACTAAGACAACTCCCTGTGTTGTACCCAGCCTAGCAGTGCCATGCAGAGCCTCTTCTACTATTTTCAGATCTGCCTGGATCTTCTCTTCTCTGGACAAATTCTATAAACCCCAACTCATATGCCCTGCCTGATTTCCAGTCCCCACCATCTCCTGGTGACCCTTGTATGAACAAAGGCTGCTTATAGTTATGAACACTTGTTAAACAGGAACTCATGACCCCACCACAAACTGCATTCTTGGCTTTTGCTAACCAGAGCCATAGTGATTTATTCAGACCAAAGGATATCAATTCCCTGCTCCAAATACAACTATTACGAGCAAGTCAAAAACCCCTCTTGATCAAGCCTCATCTCTTCTACCTTCATGCTCTTATGTTCCAGTCACACCCAACTACTTTTATTCTCCAGAATTCACCAGAATCTCTCTCTTGCCTCTGACTTTTAAACCAGCACTTCCCCTCCACGGAAGCCTCTTACCTGACTAACCCCCTCCCATCCTTCAAGGCTTCATTAGGGTTCATCTAAGGAGTCTTCCCTGATACTCTCCTGTGCCAGATCCAGACCAGGTACCCCTCCTCTAAGCAACTCACCCTACTGAACTTTCTGTCTCGTACCATTTATTATACTGTATTGTAATTGCCTCAATTTCCCACAAGATTAACACATATCATTAGATTAGGGACTATGTCTATCTCGTTCATCACTGTATCCTCAGTATTAGCCAAGTCCCTGGCACATACAGGCACTCAAGAAATCTTTCAGAAATGAATGAAAGAATGAGTTTTTCTTCCAACTATCTGGCTCTGCTGAACCATACTGACTTACAATGAACCACAACCCCAAAGTTTTTTCTTTTATGTACTACTTGGTCAAACCTCAACATGTCCTTCCCATTCTCTACCACCACCCCACACACAAATGATTGCCTTTTATGACCTAAGTGCAAGTATCATTTTGACTTGTCAAGGCCACTTCTGTCCCTGACTTTGTCACTGAACATGCCTGCTATTTCCCCAGCTTTCTGCCTTCCACAAATGTGATCAGCCTGTCATTAATGTTCTCATTCTGGTCCCCGACAGTAATGAACACATGGTGCAGCCTACCACAACAGATAGCTCTCCAGTTTGACATGAATCCATTAATTACCTCTCAGTCAGGTGCAAGTCCACCTGACCACAACATTACTGACTGACATTTCTCCAGCTTGTCTACAAGAATACCATGCAAGATTCTGCTATAATAGTTGTTTTCCTGAAATTCAGAACACCATGATCACAGTGATCTCTCTAGCTAATAATCCTACCCAAGAAAGAAACTGAGGTTGTTCTGCCCTGTCTGGTTCTGAGTGTACCCATGGTGGCTCCCAGTGATCACTACTTCCCTTTTTTGCGTATACAAGCTCTTCAGCTACTGCTAAGTGAGCATTTGTAAATTCGAATCGGCTGTGTCCCAAAGCTGAAAAGAGAAGTCCATGAATTGGACTGAAGGAGAGTTCATGAAAGAAGGTGAGATTTCAGGAAGATTTCAGTGCACAGGACCAACAAAGCTTAAAGACAGAGGGAGGTAGTCAAATCTAAGTGTGAGTAACAAAGACTGCCAGAAGGCCTGGCCCAGGTCTAACCTGGGACAAGCAGAGACTAATCAAAAGCAAGTTCTCCCTGCTGGGCTTCTGCTGGAATTCTTATTTTAAATATAATAAACCGCATATTAGATTAAGCAGAGCCAGAAAGTAATCCTTATACATTAATAAAAGACAGTTGTCAGAATGGCCAATCTAATTTCTCCAAAGCACCTTCTGATGACAAATCCACCACTAGGATTATGTGTAATGGGTAATTTTGTTGCAAAGGACTATTGTGCAACATTTTCCCATTTCTCTTCCAGAAAAATGCAGAGGTAATTATGTACTCATAGTCAGTGTAGCAAATCAGTTAAATTAAACCTGTATTTCATCTAACTCATATAGAATATGAATAACATAACTAACTTTTCTAATTTCATACTCTAGTACTTCCAAGTAAATAAAAAGGGAAAAAAAGTAAAGTTTCCCCCCCTACAAATAGAATCTGTCACTTCCTAGGATGTGCACTTTTCAGCTCATGCATCCTAAATGCATGTGGAGATATTATATGCACTTTCTATTTAGCAATTTAATTATATCTTTGCATTCAAAGAGTAGCAATGGTTTGCAGTAATAATCAGGTGAAAGCATTCTAACATTAATATGCTGGAATCCGATGTGTTAATTTGATGCAACTTTGCCTTGACAATATGTGATTAATTTGTTCTCAGGCTAGCCCTGTTCCCAGCTCTGACAGTTTAAAATGCTGGGTTTCTTTATCCATATCGCTATTTGACACGCCTTAGCCCACTGCTTTGCTAAGACCACTGTTAATTTGTAATGAACTTGCTTTTCAGGGGGGTTCCTTCATTTTTAATTCTGTCAGTGTCACCTCCTTGAGGAAAATTACAAGTTTCCGTAGGTGTGATTACTGCCAAGTGCTGCTGATAAGAGGTTTGAGAAAACAGGGCTTTATAAAGAAGTCTGTATTTAATCTGCTGAAACAGATTTATTGCCTCCAGACAGATAAATATAATACAAAGTTCTCTCATTTAAAAGTCATCCCTAAGTTCTCCCTCACCATAACCTCCTCCTAAACAAAAACACAGTTGCATTTCCAGGACTCAATAATGAGTCACTCAGGGAAAAGAGGTGAACATGTCATAAATTTAGCAATAATGGCAATTCCTGTCATCAAATTAGACTTGTAGCAGAGTCTTACAAAACATATAAATACGCTTTTCACAAGGTGGGGAGGAGGAAAAAAATCCCACTGAAATAATTATGGTTTCACCTCCCTTCTACTTGTAAAAGAACATCATACAGCTTCACCAACCCATTTTCTTTGAGCAAACTGAGTACTGGTGAAGTAGGTATAGTTTAAATTCCTTCCTGGAATACAATCCTGAAAACACTTCATGAAGGGTTACTGGGAGATGGAAAGTCAAAGTCTCAAAACATAATGTTTAATATAACAACTCAGTAGAGTAACAGGCAGCCGCTAAAGCACTTTCACCGGCATTTTCCATTTAACCTTCAAAGTAATGGTGTCATGTAGGTAGTATTTTCCCCAGTTTTTTCAGGTGAGGAAACTGACTCTCAAAGAGTTCATGTGAAGGAATTAGCAGCAAGGAAAGGACAGAACTCGGGACAGAAATCCACATCTTTTGACTGCTAGTCCTTTGCTTTTCTCCATCACAATCTACTGAAAGGAAAATTAATCCCCCCTCTAATTAGTCCACAAATGGAGCTAACCAGTCTAATGTTGGACTCATTCTCCTGGGCACTAATCTGTACTCTTTTTCCATTTAATCAGTGGCACACTATTCTCCAGCAATTCCAGACTTCCACTACGAAGCCTATTGTTTCCACAACGTCAGGTAGTCATCAAGTCAAGTCCTGCTAATTCTACCCTCAGATTTACCAGATGCTCTTAAACGTCTATTTACACCAAGCGCCAGAAGCTTAGAACAGCCCCACTCACCCTGTCATTTGTGGCACAAGGCCCTTCTCAGAAGACTAGAGACGTTTCTCAATACTTCTTAAACTAAAGCTCCTAGATATGATCTATCCCTGGAACTTCCCCTATTTCCCAAACCACCTTTTTCTAAGTTCCCCAGCTGCTCTTCAATAAAAAAGTCAAGAAAACTGCTTTTTGCTGTATGTTCAGGCTGAACTGGCTCCTACCACTGCATCTTCACCAAGATCACCACTCTTCTATTTGATAAAATGCTCCCTATCTCTGCCTTCTCCACAAGACTGTTCATGAAGCAGCCCATCTAAGAAAGAGGAATGTAAACTGTGAAATATCTGCTCAAAGGAATGTAATCTAATCACCATTTGCATTATATACACAGAAGAAACATTCAAAGATTACAAAAGCATGTGAACAAGCAGATTATAAAATTATACCTACACGATAAATTATGCTAAATGATGTAAAGATGATTTAGCATCTATGGCTCAAAGAGAGGCATGGTACATGAATTTTTGATTTTTAAGTTGAATCTTTAATACAGAATTTTCTTAATGTTTCTTCATTATAGTTTGTGTATCTACTACCCTATTTCTGCAAGTTACTTAGAACAGGGATAGTAGTTTATTCATGTCTGTATCCACAGGACCTAGAAAGTAGGGATTTGACAAGTTTTCACTAAATTAAACTAAATGTTAGGAGGCATGGCTGTAACTGCTTATATTTAATATATGGCCCATGTAGAGCTCAGTTCAGCCTGGCATATGTGTGACCTCCTGGCATCAGCTGTGGCTAGTGTGGTAGGAACAGCTGCTGCTCTGAGGTGCTGTCCCCTAAAGGACACACGGCTCCAGGGCAGAGACCACATTCCCTATTCCCAAGTCGTCCTCCACTGATTTGTGTCAGAAGAAACCCTAGGGAATTGCTGCTGAACAACAGAAAAAAGGAGACCAGCTCTAAGATGAATATGACTCTGGGCCAAGCCAAAGAAACACCTAATAGCAGGTGTTGTACCTAGAACAGACAAAGGTTATCTTGAATGGGATGTGTACAGAAGAGAACAAAACCAAAAATATGAATAGAAAGAAAGAAAAAAAAAAACACCCAAACCACTGGGAAGTACTGGTTTGAAAAAAGTACAAATGAAAAATGTTAATGCATATATATCAAAGATACAATAAAGGCAAATTACAGTAGATAATTCTAAATTCCCCCATACCTAACTCTATAACTGTAACATTTGCCAGATAATTGCACATTCTCTAACATGTGGGCTGGGAAAGTCAATCTAATACTTCCAGAATGATCATCATCCCTGAGGAGAAAATTCTAAACCAAATACTGACCACAAGGCAGGTGTATCCAGTGTATCTACTACCAGATCATACACAACTAAAAAAGAATTAACTGAACAAAGGAATCAACATATCTTAGTCACCTGTTAAGTGCCAATGACTATACCTGCATTTTCTCCTATATGATCATTCAGATAATTTCCATAACTCCTCCTGGAAGAAGAAGACACTAGGTCAAAGGGAAATTAATTTCTTATTTACCCATAATCACACAGACAACAGGTAGCAAAGCTAGGACCCCAGTCTATCTGACCCTTAATCCACCACATCCAGTCCTCTGCCCAAAAAGCCCTTGGGTCTAGCTGAGAAGACATACATGTGATATGATTAGAAATGTCACACATCAGTCTCTAATTAAGTGTAAGATACTTAAAGAGGGAATAAGCAGATAAAAGATGGTTCAAGTATCAAAGTGCTAACCAGGAAGAATTTTGCCCTGTGTTCTAAAGAAAATGAAGAAATGGGCTAGCTGTAGTCCAGGTTGAAAAAGTGGCTAGAGCAAAGGTGTGAAAAAATTAGAACTCATTTGTGGTAAGAGAACAAAACTGCCTAATAAGCTAAGTGGGGCTATATTGGGAGGCCAGATCCTTTGTGGGGTTTTCTCCTCTCTGCCTCTTGGTTTCTTCATCTAGAAAACTAGAATAAAAATTTCTCTCTTGAGCTATCATGAAGCTTGAATGAAAAATGATGCATTAAAGTAGCATATCCACAACAGGAAGCTAGGTGATGAGTAAATAATAGTTGAACTGAACTCAACACTAAGAATTAAAGTTGGAAAGTATCTGGGGAAGAGGATGCAGTTGCTAAAGAGCTCTGCCTGTCAGGTGGAGGAGTTTAGTTTTGCTACCTCAGGAGGGCAGTGGGGGTATTTAATCTGGCCACCATTGCATAGGACACACAAAGAAAGAGAAGACAAGTTGCAGGGAGACCATCCTGGAAGCTGCTGCTCCTGCTGTAACATAAATGGAATGTGATATGGTCCTGGAACAAAGGAGTGACTGGTAAATCTGAGAAGTGTCAAATCTGACAGACTGAGAAGGAATCACTGGCTGACCTTAGGAATACACTGTGGAGAGAGAGTGGTGAAAAAGAAGTAAAGTACTCCAATCAATTCTGGTTTAAATCTCACTTTGGAAACAATCTTTCTTTGAAAATAACTGCCTGGACATTACTGATTTCACAGAAAGACCCTTTGTTTTGCACACAAAATTCACTTTAATATTTTTCTGTTTTTTTCTGCAAGCAACATCCTTTCTCCTAGTCAAGTCTAAATACTGGTCTGTACAAATTACCTCGATCTGTCCAAGATTAAACTACAATGTGCTTACTCTCACTCATACCCCTCAATCATTCGGGCCTGAGGAAACAGAACCTGCACCCT
>NC_059137.1:9397500-9485000 GCF_020740605.2 Lemur catta | reverse complement strand
ATACAATGCAATACGGAAAAAAGCTGTGGAGTCTTACACATTTGAATTCAAATCTTAGCCATCATTTATTCTTTCTATGAAGCTTTAGCTTCCTAATCTGTACAATGGTAATAATAAGGAATGTTGTGAGGACTGAACAAATTACTGTATATCAAGGGTCCATTAGAGGTATAAAACAGGAACTCAATAAAACACAGCTATGCTGATAATAATAACTTTCCTTAAAAGGGGGCTTAAATCCCATATGCTAGATTTATATGAATTTTGTTTCTAAACTAAAATAATAACATCATAAAAAAGACTTGTTTTAATGCTATATACTTAATAAAACAGAAATAAAAAAGATTATTGAGGCTAAAAAAAAAAACCCAAAACCCCAGCAAGTTATTGTTTTGATGCCATAATTAGGAAGGGAAAATGAAAGTCAGCAAAACCACAGTTTTAGAAAAGTGTTATTAGATTTTCTTCTTTCCACTGTGGAAAAAGTCCTTCCTGTTGAAAAAGGCAGTGAAATTTTATCACAGCTATTGCTATTCATAAATCTTATATCTATTTTAATTCAATCTGGCCCTAGCCTCTGAGTCGCTGCACCACAATTTGATTACTATAACCATACTTTTTAACTGCTGTCAGGAAAGACAGCGCCTTATACAAACATCTGCTGGAACACATGCCTGCGTTCTCCAGCACCAGCCTTAAATCACACTCTGGTGATGAATCTTTATCTGACACTAATACTTTTTAACTTCATACAGACAATTAAAATGAATTGTAGCTAAATGCACATATAAGAAATCAATTTAATCTTTGGTTGCATAGTAGCATATTTGCAAATTTCCTAAACTTACTTTCTTGCATGTATCTTTGTCTAGGTGTTAAAACTTCAATTTAACAGAAATGAGTGGAAATATTAATAAAACACAGCTCTTATGATAGTGCCATGTAGTTGCAAGCCTCAATAAATAACGACATTTGAAATTTATCACTGCCATTTTTAAAAAAACTCCCACATTTATGTGTGAAAAGTACCATTCTGGGCTTCATTATAAGAGTGACCAAAGTAGAATCCCTGCCCTTTAGGAATTAATTCAATCAAAACTCAGACAAATACACCAAGGATAAGAAACTAGATCAGATCAGAGCTATCATTCATCTACTATTTGTCATTGCTGCTTCCACACTCCTGGAGTTTTCCATATCGATCTTTACTACAGTATCTGATACATTTACTCTCCAGTTCCTTGTTCACAGGTCTGTTTCTCCACTTAGATGCACCTGAAGCCATGAAACACTGTCACAGTCCACAGACTGAGTACAATCCTGTGTGTGAAGTGTGGGTCCTCCACTTGTTGTCTATGTGGCTGCTCTTGTCTTCAAGTGCCTCCAGGGTAGTTAGCCACATCTTATTTATCAGTGCTTGGTACAGAGTCAGCATGCAATAAATGTTTGGAATGAGCCAGTACAGTGTGGGGCTTAGTAAATAATTTGTGGATGGATGGATAGGTGGAGATGTATAACTGAATCCACTCTGTATAACAGGAAGATCAATGGAAAGAAACAAACATTTGTGGGGCATATACTAGATTCTATGTATAAAGTATTTCCCCTTCCCCAGCCCCAATATCTCATTATTTCTTTTTTTTATACATAAGGAAATTAAGGCTTACAAGGTACGGTAATTTACCCAACCCACACAACTAATAAGATCTAAACAAATCTGTCAGATTTCAAGTCCACTGGTAAAGGAAAAACTTTTGTTTTTAAATTTTGAAAAATTTCAAACATTAACAGTGTTTGTTTCCTCCATAACAATGACTATAAGAGTCTATAAAAAACAGCTATGGTACTGGAGTAAGAAAAAAGAAGTTGAATACCAGCTCTGCCACATACTAGTGGGGTACCCTTGAGCAAGTCACTATCTCTCTGAGCCTGTCACCTCATCTAGAAATAACACTCTCTATATCACAGTTTTGTTATAATAATTAAGAGGAAAATTCCAATGTGTACACAGATTAACTCTTCAAAAGTTCAAGTATTCCCATCTGTAACCCTCTACATCTCACTGATGTCAATCACCTCCCTAATCACAAAACTCTGGAAACTTAAAGCCAAAAGGAAACCATGAGGTCACCTAAGCCAAGGTCCTCATTATAAATATGCAGAAACCAAGGCTCATAGATGGGAGATAACTTGTTCAAGACCTCAGAGAAAGAACTGCACAGGCTGGGATAACAGTCACATCTGATTCCCTGCTGGTGTTCCTTCTACCACGTGGCATTTCAGTTCTAGAACTCAAATTTCCATTTTGTGATTGTGAATGTCAATAAGAATGAAAATAAAAATCTCTGAGAATTAAAACATCTTAATTCTGTGCCCAGTTGGGTGATCCTCGGTTGTCACATGATTTCTCTGGACCATCTGTCATATGATTTCTCTTGAAGACTATATGCCTTCAAGATAGTAAAATCAGGGCCTAGTTCTCTGAGCAAGAAGAAAATCTCTCTACTGAAAATCATGCAGACCATGGTGCCCCAGGATGAGGAGGCTGAATGTAAAATGCCACCGTCACCAGTCCCTACCATACTTCCAAGGGTTGTCTTCTAGGCTTTCTCTGGGACCTCAGCGCTTAATATTCATTCTAACCAGACCTCCTTCCTTTGCTAACCTAGTAATTAACTAGCTAGGGAGAAGGTAATACCACAACATTATAACAAAAATATGTCCATGTTTTACTTCTTAGTCCCCTAACCTTCAAGAATTATAATCAATATAGTTTCCTAAATGACATCTGACATCTGCCTCATTTAAAATTACTCTCTCAGGTCAGATACAGTGGTTCATGCCTGTAATTCCAACACTTTGAGGGCTGAGGTGGGAGGATCACTTGAGGCCAGGAGTTCGAGACCAGCCTGAGCAAGATCGAGACCACCATCTCTATTAAAAATAGAAAGAAATTAGCTAGACAGCTAAAAATATATAGAGGGAAAATTAGCCAGGCATGGTGGTGCATGCCTGTAGTCCCAGCTACTTGGGAGGCTAAGGCAGGAGGATTGCTTGAGCCCAGGAGTTTGAGGTTGCTGTGAACTAGGCTGACGCCACGACACTCTAGCCGGGGCAACAGAGTGAGACTCTGTCTTAAAAAAAAAAAAAAAAATTAGCCAGGTGTGATGGCACATACCTACAAGTCCTAGCTACTCAGGAGGCTGAGGTGGGAGAATTGCTTGATCCCAGGAGCTTGAGGCTGCAGTGAGCTATGATCACACCACTGCACTCCATCCTGAGTGACAAGAGTGAGACCCTGTCTCTAAAAATAAAATAAAATTACTCTCTCAAAAAATAAAATAAAAATCACTCACTCATTTTCCCCTCTGAAAAGCCTGGTGAGTTGGTCTAGGCATCTGAGAACACATCCCCATTATAGGAGAGGAGGTGACTGACATCTGGAAGGTGACTGAGGTCTGGAAGGTGACTGACATCTGGAGGCAAGCCCTTAGCCAGTTCCAAAGCTGGCTGCAAAGTAAGAACAAGAAGCAGCTCCTGGCTGCCAATGCCATTCTCATCTCAGGGAACACTGCCTTAGAGTCCCCAACTGCAAACCAAACGAGGCATCCCATTCCCCCAAAAAGGAGATGTATAGTGTCTTCAAGGACATGGTAGCAGCCTATAACCTATAGTCAGCAGGCCCAAGCCAGCTCACAATGGGAATGTCCACCTCATCTTTGGTCCTCTTTCAGTGTTTCCTAATTCAGGGATGATTTCATTATCCATCCAGCTCCATAAGCCAGACTCAGACCAGGAAACTGCCCTTGAAACCCCTTTCTACCTCAACCCCCTACGTACAATCCATCATCAAGTCCTACCACTTTTTTTTTTTTTAAGCCTACAGCACCCAGTATGTCCAGGCAGTCTCCCATCCAAGTATTACCGAGGCCCGACCCTGCTTAGCTTCAGGGTGATATGGCTGCAGACAAATCCTACCAGTTTTGCCTACTAATAAATATCTCTTGAATTTATCCACTCCATCTCCATTACCAACAAGTAAGCCCAAGTTACCACTCTCTCTTACCCAAACCACTGCAAAAAGTTTCTTGACTGCTCTCTCTATCCTTACAAACCCTTCTCAGGGATACACACCTCACCATAGCCCCAGTAATCGTTTAAAACACAAATTTGATTACTTCACCTCCCCATTTAAACTTGTTCAAGGGTTTCCAATGCTCTGAGGTTAAAAAGAACATCTCTACCAGTCATACCTGGTCTGCCCCTTGAGCGTCACCTTGCACCAGATCTACCTCCCCCTTGGGGTTCCATTCACACAGATTTCTTTCAGTTACTTGAAACTGCCAAGCTCCCCATTGCCTCAGACCCTCTGCACATTCTTTTTCTTCCCCTTCACTTAGGTAGTAGCTCTTACTCATCCTTTAGGCTCTTGGGTCAAGAGACTTGTTCCAGGAACCCCCAAAATACCAAAGCCTGGGGATGCTCAAAAGTTCCCTATATATTAATAAAATGGTGTGATATTTACATATAATCAAGTACATCCTCCTATATATTTTAAATCATCTCTATAGTACTTATAATATGTAAATACAAAGTAAATAGTTGTTATACTGAATTGTTTTTTTTTAATTTGTATTCTTTTTCATTGTTGGTTTTTGTTTTTGTTTTTTTTCTATTTTCAAACCAAGGTTGGTTGAATCTGTTGATGTGAAACCCACTAATAAGGAGGACTATTTACATAATATCCATCTTCCCACCAAGGGAAGAAGCTCCATGAGGTCAGTAACTAGGTCTGTTTTTGATCACCACTGTAACCAGCACTTACTTAACTGTGCCTGGTATATATTAATAGCAGGCCCTCAAATGTGAAGTAAATGAATGGTAATGCGGTAAAAGGAAAGGAAACTAATAGTCTCTCAGCACTGGCCATGTACCAGGCACTTTGCTATGTATGCATTTCTCATTTTCATGAGAAATGAATCCTCACAACAATATTTTAAGGTAAATACCATTAACCTCATTTTATAGACATGAAAGCAGGCTCAAAGAGATAAAGTGATTTGCCCAATATCACACAACAAGTAAATGGCAAAGCTAGGATTCTAACCCAAGCCTGACTGACAAGTTCTTTCCACTGCAAAATTCTGCCTTCTTTTGACAAGCCTTTAAGTCAATGGTGAATTCTATCTCTGATGGGACTTTCTAGGAATAAGTTTATTTAACTTCAGAGTAAGATACTGAAAACACTTTTTTTGTTGTTGTAAGATTCCTATTTAACCAATTACCACCAAGACAAAAATCCCAAGGTCTCCCTTGGGATTTTCAGCATAATGTCAAGCAAAAGGAAGAGGAGAGCATTAATATAATGGTAAGGGGAAATAAGCTCACAAAAGGTGTCTTTAATGAATTTGATCCCTCTATGCAAAATCATAATGTGTAAAGAGGTAGTGAATATCTAACATCTTTCTTTCAGAAATAAAATAGAGTAAAACTGTTGATTTATGAAAAGGAGGACTAGCAAAATACAGTCTTAGGAGATAAACAGCCAACAGAATAACTGCTAAAATCATGCTGGGACTTTTCTCTATTTAAAAAAGTTATGTAAACTGAAGCCAATGAAAGAGACAAATAGCTCCTAATTGAAAATACACAGTCACCCTAGATTTGTCTCTTACTGGGCACTAAGCAACTAAACCCAGCAGAACTCTTATTAAAAGGAAGGGGCGGGTAGAGATGAGATTGAGTATTATGCAGCCAACTTCATTTTCAGTCATCCTCTGGGAGGGGGGCACATCAGCTTGAGGGTGAGGGAGAGTAGAGGAGAAGGAAGGTGAGAAAGGCCCTTAGGCTCAAGGCCACTGCCTCAGCTCAGGCAGCAATAAGCAAAAACTGCTGTCTAGAAACATAAGCCAATACTAAAAAGCCCAGGCTGTATTTTTTCAGAAACAGATCCTGAAGCTAAAGTAGCTTAACATATTTGAAGGGACCATTCTTATGATAATATTTAACAGCAAATTTTCCAAATTCAGATGAGGTGCATTTTCTTCTAAGGACAATTTTTTTTTTTAAAATAAGATTTCAATTTGCTGACCTTTTCTGAGTTTGCAACATTTCCTAGTGGTTTTTCCACAAAGTTTTAAGTGACTTTCTTTGAAGACAGCTATTTAATGCCAATGATTGTAGAAAACATTTGTTCATAATTATCCAGACATAGACTGGAACAATGCTGAAACAAGAGCAGCATGCAAAATGTATTTAAGGACTATCATCCCAAAATGCTGCTAAAAGCTATTAACCAGTATGTGTTAATTGCCACAGCATTCATATTAATTTTCACTTCAGGCTCAACATTGTGGAATATTTCCCCTGATACATTTTAAACAAAGTTTAATTTAAGGAACTGCTTCTATCAACACTTATGAAAATTAACAGCCAAGCAATTAGCACTCATGAATTATCCCTTCCCCCCATGCTCTCTGCAGCTCCCCTGTTAAAACAGTTTCTAACAGAGAAATGGTTACTTTCCAACAAGTTAACACAATCAAAGTCACAGTTATCTCTATGAACCAGAACTGGTTTGCTTTTTTAAGTACTTGTCAAGGCAAACATCCTCCCTTATATTTAGAGAGTAGTATTTAGCTAAGTCAAATAGATATTTAACATGTTAGTAAATTGCCAAGCAATTACTAATATCAAACTATTTTTTCACCATATGTTTAAAAAATAGCCATCCCTCCCCCCCAAAAGAAGTAATTACTTGTCTTAATCTTTCTATTTGAAATGAAAGGCCAAAGCACCACTGGACTACCTCAACTTCAGCACACAGATCACCTTCATCCAGTTCAGTCTTCTGCACGTCTCACTTAACCACAGTATTCAAAAATCCTGGTTTTAAAAGCACATCACTCAATCCTGTCAACAACCTAATGAAGTACACAGGAGAGACATCATCACTGCGCCCCTACCCCTTTACAAAGAGAAAGCAGCCGAAGCGGATTATTTGTTGAGTGTTTCCTATGTGCTACACGTCCTGCTAAATAGGCCTCATTTTATGTAATCCTCATGAGGAAGCTATATTGTCATCATTTCATTCCACATAGGAGGACTGGAGCTTGCAGGGGAGAAAAAATATTTTTTCCTTCTACCCTTCTAAGTTTTTAGCTGGGGCCTCTGTAACAAGAGACAACAAAAGAAAAGCAAGGAAATTTATTTAATGTAAATTTTACGTGATACTGGGCCTTCACATGGAAATGAAGACCCCCAAAGAAATGGACTAAGTGGAGTCATTGAGATTCACACTGAAGTTGCTTTACTAACTCAATTACACTGCCTCTCAGCCTAGCATCATCCTATCTGCTGGCCTCAGCCTTGTGAGGAAGGCACACTCATCTTTTTCAGAGGTGAAGAAACTGAGGTTCAGAGAGGTGAAAAAACTGAATGAGATGACATAATTTGATAATCAGTATCATTTTTTATTAGTAACTGTTTGACTGGAAATGGGTACTTGAATTTCTGATGGTCTAGTAATGATGATGATAATATTTGCAAACTGACCAGAATAGTGATGATGTACTAGCAAAAGCTTCTCAAATAAGTGATACGGCATGAAAATGGCAAGGTTTAGGCTGGGCGCAGTGACTCAAGCCTGTAATCCTACCACTCTCGGAGGCCCAGGCTGGGAAGATCGCTTGAGGCCAGGAGTTTGAGACCAGCCTGAGCAACAGAGAGACCCACCTCTACTAAAAATGGGATTAAAAATGGGCTGTGCCTGGTGGTGCATGCCTGTAGTCCCAGTTACTTGGGATGCTGAGGCAGGAGGATGCTGAGCCAAGGAGTTTGAGGTTGCTGTGAGCTAGGCTGACGCCACGGCACTCTAGTCCAGGACAAGAGTCTCAAAAAGAAACAAAAGGAAAGAAAAGAAAAAGAAGATGGCAAGGGTTAGATTTATTTCTTAAAACATGACCTATTTTGAAACAGGTGGAGAAGCAGGTCAAAAACTCCTCATATTCTGAAGCACTGCAATAAGTGCTGAATATTCCCTGCCCATCAGCAGAGCCCACTCCGTTGTCACCTCAAAGCAACTCCTTGTCACAACCAACAGTTTCCACACACAGTGAAATCAGAAGGACTGGTATAAGAAGTTTTTTATTTGTCACAACCTCTAGAACTGAGGTTTTGTTTTGTTAATAAGGCTATTCAGAGGTCCTGTTCTCAAAAATGCTGAATAATTCAGGCAATTGGCTGAGGCTGATTTTGCCTGGTCTCACCAAAGCATTCCCTAAAACTGCTTTGCAATCCACTTTGAACTTCAAATCATCAGTAAACAGAGTTATTGGTAATTTAAGATTCTAAAACAGGTCACAGATAGCATCACCAATCTGCCAAAGAAATAGTATGAACACAATAATAAACCAGATCAAAAAATTGTTAAAGCGTATACCTAAGTACAGCCTTTCCCTCTCAATTTCATGCCTTAAAAATTTATTAACCAATCACTATAAAAACTTTTTGTAAATTATTAAGCAACTACAAGAACCAAAAATTCCTTAAAAATATTCACTTCAATTTAGCACAATAGCTAAGAGATGCTCATCCTTAGAATCATTAAAACCAACAATCCAGTTTGTACAAACTGTTAAGAACACTAGATGTGCTTGCTGAACTACAATGTAACTGTAAAGCCATACCAAAAGCAAAATCCTTTTCTCAAATCTAATGCCAGTTTAATCTTAAGGAGGATTTCACAGCAGTTAGTCTCTTGAGGAAATACATAATTAAGTAGTTTTTTAGCATATTTAATTAGACCCCAAACTCTTCCCTGTCCCCTTCTCTCCCTAATTATGTATCATTTACCCAAGAGACCTAAGCAACTCAGTTAATTATGTAAATAAGGCAAACGTTATTCCCAAGAAAAGCATTCTGAATATTTGTAGGGAAAAACTGTACATATTTCAGAGGCTTTAACAAACCTTTACAAAAAATACAAAGGAGTATCAAAATTCATGAAAACCCTTACATTTGAGGCAAAAAGCATGCAATTCCAATGACAAGATGGTGAATCATTAAAATAGGACACTCATTTCATTTCTTAAATATGAGCTGAATAAAAATAAAATAATTTTAAGTTACAACAGCAACAAAAATTTAGTGCTGAACGTCAGATGATTTATGGGAAGAATCAATCTGGAAATTATTAAAGTCGACTCTCACCGAAAAGGCTTTATTATCAAGGGGTTGACATGATCTTAACTCTAGAGGCAGCCATAGTGCTGTTATAACTACTACAATCCCATTATTATGCAATCACAAAATGCTAATTTGATCATTTTGAGGTGTTATTTGAATAGTCATTTTAATTTCTAGGTTACAAAGAGGCTTGACTCAAGTATAATTCTCTATTAATCATTGAGATGTCACCGAATATCATATTGATGCATTTCACAAAGATAAAGAAAGACTAATTTAATATGTACAGTACAATATCCTTCAAATATTAGCCACTTTCATTACATATCTGCCAAATGCATAAATATTAAATAATAGATGAGAACAAGGATTTAACTGTATTTTACCAATTATAATAGGAGGATAATAATAAAATAGCATCACATCATAAGATAGACTTATCGATATATAAATCTTTCTTAATCAATGTGTAATGGTGACTGTTCCACGCTCACATCTTTTGTAGATTACAAATGAACTTGCTATGACAAAAGCATTGAGAGTCTTACATGTAAACGCACAACCAGCAAAAATAATTCCTTTGTCACTGAGGAAATGGCTTACTTTTAAAAAAAATTTCTCCTTGGCAATATCCAAAGGATATCTAATAAGTTAGATATACATATCTCAACCAGAGTTCACAATCTTCTGACAAATCTAAACCTAAGCAATTAATAATTAAGTCTAACGGTATACATAGAACTCTAGAATACAATATTTTAAAAGATCTGTGCTGGCCGGGTGCAGTGGCTCACGCCTGTAATCCTAGCACTCTGGGAGGCCAAGGTGGGTGGATCACTCGAGATCAGGAGTTTGAGACCAGCCTGAGCAAGAACGAGACCCCGTCTCTACTAAAAATAGAAAGAAATTATCTGGACAACTAAAAATATACACAGAGAAAATTAGCCGGGCATTGTGGCGCATGCCTGTAGTCCCAGCTACTCGGGAGGCTGAGGCAGTAGGATCGCTTGAGCCCAGGAGTTTGAGGTTGCTGTGAGCTAGGCTGACGCCACGGCACTCACTCTAGCCCAAGCAACAAAGCGAGACTCTGTCTCCAAAAAAAAAGATCTGTGCTATTTTGTTGGCATAAAAGTGTCATCATACAATTATTCCAGAAATTACATCCTCAAACAATGAAATGGTATCAGGTGATGGAAGCAAATAAATTCCAGCCATGTAACTTAATCCCAATACCAATTTCTCACATACCTAAATGAATCAATTATAGTATTTTTTAAAAATCCTATAGAGTCAAACTCAGCCATTTTCCCGAGGCTGGCATTCCTGTCCCTCAGGGAGAAACTCCCTTCTCTTCACCACATTCCACAAGTAGAAACAGAAGAAGGCAGCACAGGCAGGCTTTGCATCAATACAATCTGTAATTTACTAGAAGTGCTTTCAGATGTTTTTGGAGAAACTATCCTGAGCATATTAGGAACTTTATGCTATTTATACATTTTGTTTCTAGTTCTTGCTCTCTTTCCCCAGAAACATCAATAATCTCATATGCCGATGGCCACAGAGACTTATTTAAACCTATCGCAATATGCTGAACTGTATGAGGTAAAAAGTGTTTCAAAAACATCTCCTTGCTCAAACATGACAACTGACAGAACCAGCACATGAATTTTTTAAAAAATGCAAACATAAGCAAAGAGCTATAGGTTTATTAAATGCAGTGGTGTTGAAATAAGACAAATTGTACACGACCCCTCCAGGGAAAAAGCTATCACTCAGCACCCCGACACAACTGCCAGGCAGCAAACAAAATGGCAATAAATATAAAAATCAACCGTTACTGTCTCCTGAAAAAGGCCCTGCTCAGGTCAGCACAGAGACACAGAATGGCAGGGGGTAGGGGAAAGGGTGCTGCACATGGAACTAGGCTCCACCTAAAACAGTGGTCATTTTTCTAAAAGGAAAATAATACTTTTATTTTACAACAGCAAACTGTTAGAACAAAGAGGCAAAAAATAATAAAGTCATCCTCAGCCAGGCACAGTGGTTCATGCCTATAATACCAGCACTTTGGGAGGCCAAAGTGAGAGGATCGCTTGAGGCCAGGAGTTCAGGACCAGCCTGAGCAATATACTGAGACCACATCTCTACAAAAAATTTAAAAAGTTATCCAGGTGTGGTGGTATGTCCCTATAGTCCCAGCTACTCTGGAGGTGGAGGAGGGAGGATCGCTTGAGCCCAGGAGTTTGAGGCTGCAGTGAGCTATAATTGATCATGCCACTACCCTCTAGCCTGGGCAACAGAGCAAGAACCTGTTTCCAGAAAAAAAAGTCATCTTCCATAGCAAGAGTCACACAAGATCTCCCTAGAGTGAAATACTGAGATGCAAAGCCATAGCTTAGAATTCTAAAATGAAGTTCAAATCTCAACAATTTCTGCAGTTGTAATAAAGAATCAGAGAAGACAATGCAAACTGCCTTCTAAAACCACTTTCAAGGCATTCCCAATGCAATTAGACCTTGATTAATCACAATCCAACTAACCCAAACTCTCAAGTATACTTAGGAAATACAATGGATGCACACACACACACATTTGGGAGGATTACAACAAAACAGTCCTAATATATCTATCTATATACAAAGAGAGAGAGAGACAGAGATCTCAGGACTGTTTTGTTTTAATCCTCCCAGATATATCACTGTGGAAACAACATTGAGCCCAAATTCATACTTTTTTACATCTACAGTCTTAGAAAATGTAAGTGACATTCTGTAATTGTCAACTGATATTTTATTATGCATTTTTGAAACTGTGAATCTAATAATAACACCAACAATTCCACTCAATTATAGTTCTACTTAAAGGGACAAAGTCTCACTTTTACTTACCTTGCCATCAAATTTGGAATACTCATTAAAGGGGTTATTCAACTGCAGAGGGCACTGCTCCAGGCGTACGGATAATATTGACTGCTTTCCAGAACTTGGAGGCTTCTCTTTGAGGGATTTTTTTTCAAACAGTGACTTTAACTCCTGGGCTGTGACACAAGAGGAAGATAAAAATATCTTTGTGATTACACACAGAGAGACAGCTTGTCCACCTTCCCTAAAAAGTCTTCCTTGGAACCTTAAGGAGGGAGTTGTCCAGGGACATGCTCAGGTCTAATGTGTACAGAAAGTCCCACATATACTTCAATGTTTGTGCACTGAAAAGGCAGAACACTGAAAAATAGGCAGGCCAGGATTACCAATTTAGAAGGACTAAGGCTTAAGGAAGGACAAACAAAGCAACAGAGTAGTCATTTTATAAGAAGAACAATCACAATTAGAAGACCTGAATATTTGGCAAGGCCTGGCCACTACAGCTAGTAGCTATGTTATACTAGACAATTCACTAAACCTCTCTGGGCTTGTCAAACTAGATAATTTCAAAGATCCTCCTGGTTCTAATATTAGGCGAGTCTGGAATTCTAGTCCTTCAAGGTCAAGATGCACACCTCAATCCTCTCACACTTTCCAATGGTACCTAGCACAAAATTTAGATGCCAAAGATGATATGGAAGCAAAACGAGAAAAGGTATTTATAATATTAATAACAGTAACTGTCATTGAGCAAACCAACATATTTCATTTAATCCTCATAACAAGCCTATGAGGTAGATACCAGCATTATCTCAATTTTGTCAACGTGGAAACAAGCCTAGAATATTTTGATTAGCCAGCCCTAAACCACATGGCTAGAAAGTAGCAGAGCTAGGATTTGTACCCAGCCATGGCTCTTAGCCATTGCTCAAAGGCACTAATGAAGAAAGCAGACCCTTAATAAATTTTGTTGCATGAATGAATAAGATAATGATGCAAGAATTCAGATTAAATTATTTATTAAATCTGAATCTTCAGCTCTTACTCCTTAGTGAATTAAGACAAGTTAGTTCTATATGGTCTCAAAGATCATTTAATTCTGTAAACCAATCTGAACATCAATCAAGGTGGCAGCTAGATGATAAGTACATGAGGGTCATTATACTTTTAATTTTTGTGATTAGAAAATGCCCATATTTAAACTTTTTAAATAAATCAATCTGAGATTTTAAAATCTGCAATAAATAGATTCAACCTCATTCTACTCTTGACCATAATCAAATTAAACCGAGAGATATCAACAGGACTCAGTAACTTAGAATTTTTAAAACATGTAACTAAAACTACCTTTCCAACAGATAACAGACTGGTGAAGCAAATTTATCATACAAGTCCCTATAGATTTGACTGGCACACCAGAAGAAAAATGATAAATCTAATTCTTTTTAAAAACGTGGCACCTTACTACACAATTCCAGATTCTGAATATATAAGTGTATGTAATCAACATATTAAATGCACATTTGAAAAGGTGTTAGATTACAATTAGATTAAAATGATATTTTAAATATTGGAAGTACTTTTCTACCTATACTCCATTAACAGTTTTATGGCTACACTTGGGAAAGAAATGGTCCTTTATTAAACACCTATTATGCGCCAGGAACAAGGTAGTTTCCTCACTTAGAACTGTTCTCACAAGATTCTGAGAGATAAGTTACAAGGGATACAGCAACCTTAAGTTACACAACTATTATCAGTAGGTCAGGCGTGAGGTGATAATTCTTCCATTGTCAGGCTAATTCATACTTGGACCTCTTTCCTCAGCCTGATATCTTCTGCCCTCTCCCCTACTTCCTATGGCTTGGAGAAATAGAAACCACCAAAGAAAATTTTTGCATCCTCTCACCTATACTTCGACCCGCCTTTCCTCCTATTCCCATGGATGAACTGCCCATGCCCTTATCTCAGTCTAGCCCCTCTCTTGTGCACTAGATCCCACCCCTCTTGACAACTCAAGGACAACACTCCAGCAATTGTCTTATCAGTCTTCCACTGTCAATTTTTCCCTGCTTACTGGATTAGTCACATGAGCAAAGATACTGAAACACTGCTCGTTAAAAAAAAAACAACTCATTTTTAAAAAAAAATAAATAAATAAAACCTCGTTTTTTTTAACGAGCAGTGTTTCAGTATCTTTGCTCTCCAGTGAGAATGGCCTTTATCAAAAAGTCCCAAAACAATAAATGTTGGTGTGGATGCAGAGAGATAGGAACACTCATACACTGCTGGTGGGACTGCAAACTAGTGCAACCTCTGTGGAAAGCAATATGGAGATACCTTAAATAGATACAAGTAGACCTACCGTTTGATCCAGCAATCCCATTATTGGGCATCTACCCAAAAGAACAAAAGACATTCTATAAAAAAGACATCTGCACTCAAATGTTTATAGCAGCACAATTCACAACTGTAAAGATGTGCAAACAACCCAAGTACCCATCAATATATGAGTGGATTAATAAAATGTGGTGTATATAACACCATGGAGTACTACTCAGCTATAAGAAACAATGGTGATATGGCACCTCTTGTATTTTCCTGGCTACAGCTGGAACCCATTCTACTAAGTGAAGTATCCCAAGAATGGAAAAAAAAGCACCACATGTACTCACCATCAAATTGGTTTCATTGATCATCACCTAAGAGCACATTTAGGAATAACATTAATTGGGTGTCGGGCAGATGTAGGTGGGGGAGACGACGGAGGTATACATACATAATGAGTGCGATGCACATTGTCTAGGGGATGGACACTCTTGAAGCTCTGATGGGGGGGAGGCAATATATGTAACCTAAACTTTTGTACCCCCATAATATGCTGAAATAAAAAAAAAAATTCTCCTTCTATCCCATACTGCCTCTCTTCCATTTACTCTCCTATTTTTCGTATCCTCAAAATGTTCGTCTATATTCTTGCTGCCCAATCCCTCTCCTCCCATTCACTCAAATCCACTCTAATCAGGCATTCAGGCCACATCACTCCACCAAAGCAGCTTTCACCAAGGTCATCAATGACCCCCTTGTTGCTAAATCTATTGGTCAATTTTTAATCCTCGTCTTACAAGACTTTTCAGCAGCATTTGACACGGTTCATCACTCCCTCCAGTTTTAAACACTTTTTTCACTTGCTTCCCAGGACTCCAGTCTATCTGGCTCTTTCCTCTCTTTCAAGCTACACCTCCTCTGACCCCTTGCTGATTCCTCCCCATCCCCTAAGCCTCGGTGCTTGGACCTCTTCCCTATCTACATCTACACCCTTGGTGATTTCATCCAGCCTTATGTTTTTAAATACCATCTGTAAGAGGCAAAACTAAATTGTGATGATATAAATCAGAACAATGATTGCCTCTGGGAAACAGAGTGACTAGAAAGGGGCACCAGGGAACTTTTTGAGGTGAAGGAATTGCTCTACATTTGACTGAGATGCTAGTTACACAGGGATATATGTGTGTCAAAAACCACCAAACTGTATACTTAATGTCTGTAGATTTCATTGTATGTAAAGTATACCTCAAAAAAAGTAAATAAATAAAAAGGGAAAACCCAAATAAATATTCTCTACATGCTGGTGACTCCCAAATGATTATTTCTAACCATAAACACTCCCTGAAATTATAGACTCACATATCCAACTTTCTATTTGACACCTCCTCCTGGATGTCCACTAGGTATCTCAAACTTTACGTGTCTATAACCAAACTCTTAATCTTCCCACAAAGCTCCCCCTCCCATAATCTTCTCCTTCTCAGTTAATGGCAACTCAACCTTGTTAGGTCAAAAACTTGGGAGTCATCCTGACTCTTCTCTCTCATACCCTACATCCTACCCATCAACAGACACTTGAAAAGATACTCAGAACTGCCTCTACAGCTACCAAAGCTGGATTATTATCATCATGTTCAAACTGGTCTTCCAGTTTCTGCCCTTGCCTTCTCCATCTCGGCCCTTCCCTCTTCTTCACACAGCAGCCAATACAAGTCTTTTAAAATATATTACAAATTTCAGAATAAGAAGAAAAATTAATAAATTTGACCACATAAAAAGAAAAAAATTTGTATGGGAAAAAACTAGTTAAGAGGCAAATGATAAACTAGGAAATCCAAGTGACTCTTAAACAAATGGAAAGATACTCAACCACATTCATAATAAGAGATATGTAAATTAAAACTACATTGAGATACCCTTTCAGCAGGTTGGGAAAAACCTAAAAGTTTGATACTATGAGCAAACAGACACTCTAAATGTTACCGGTGGGAACATAAAATAGCAAAACCCCTATGAACGGGCATTTGGTACTATCAAGAAAAATCACATATACATTTACCCTTTAAGCCAACAATACTTCTAGGATTCTAATCTAATACACTGGCAAAACAAAACAAAAAACATATGCACAAGGCTATTCACTATAGTGCCATTTGCAAGAGCAAAGCCTGACACAATCAAATATCCCTCAGCAGGGGACTGGTTGGCTAAACTATGGCATATCCATGTCACAGAATACTACATAGCTATAAAGCAGATTGAAGCATATCTCTATATATTGTTCCAAAATAATCCTCAGGATGTGTTGCTAAGTGAAAAAAGCATTATACAAAATAGTGTGTACAGCATGTTATCTTTAAGTTTAAAAGAGGGGGATATAAATATAAATATGTTCATTTATAGTTTTAAATGGACAGAAAAAAAAACCTTTTTTAAAAATGACTGTAACAAGAGTGAAGGGCTGGGCACGGTGGCTCATGCCTGTAATACTAGCACTTTGGGAGACCAAGGCTAAAGGATCACTTGAGGCCAGGCGTTTGAGACCACGCTGAGCAATAGTGGGAACCCATCTCCACAAAAAATAGAAAAATTAGCCGTGCTTGGTGGCACGCGCCTGTAGTCCCAGATACTTGGGAGGCTGAGGCAGGGGGATGGTTCAAGCCCAGGAGTTTGAGGTTGCAGTGAGCTATGATGATGCCATTGCACTCTAGCCTGGGAGACAGAGCAAGACACTGTCTCAAAAAAAAAAGAAAGAAAAGAAGTTAAAAGAAAAGCAAGAATAAATAGTGGAGGGAACACAAATTAAAGCTAGATTTCTCTGACTTTATCTTGTTTTATAACTTTGACTTTGGAACCATGTAAATATTTTATATAATTATAAAAGATAATTAAATTAAAAGTATAATCTAACAACAAAGGCAAAATGAAATAAATGAACCTACATGTAATGAATTGGCAGATTAACTACAAAGAGAGGAACTATTTTAAGTAACTTTATTACCCAGCAATTTGACTGTACATTCCCTAATGAAATATATCCAAATGACAAAAAAAAAAAAAAAAATCTTAGTCATTTTAGTAATCATGTTGTTAGTAATGACACTGGTATTTCTATTCTGGAACCAAGATTTTCTGCATAAAAGAAAAGATACATAAACATAAAATCAAAAAAGTAAATATTCTCCAACCACAAATTTGAATTGGAATTATCAGCATTAACTCATAACATATTTTCTCTTTAAAAAAAATTTGTTCTGAGCTCTACCCACTAAAAAGGGATACAACGGAAAAACTAATCCAGTGAGCATTGTTAGCACTCAGGTGTAGTCTCCCAATGCCATTTACCACTAAAAAGAACAAGAATCCTTGGGAAAATGGCTGATTCCAGATTTGGAGAAGGAAATATGTAAGATGAGCCTGGAATATCTTGGCATACAAGAAAGCAAGGAAGCTATGAAAGATTATTGGGGTTTGTGTAACACAAAACCCAGAAGCCAGTATGAAGGGACTCACTACACAAAAGAATAACTTTAGCATGAAAAAGAATAATTGATATTACTATGAATTGAAAAATATCAAATATGCTTTACAAACCCATGAGTTCATAATGATATAAAGGAAAAAACCCTCATTGGTCATCTATATAGGATACTAAGGAATAAACTCATAATTCTGAAAACTGTTAAAAGGAAAAGAATTAAGCATTCATCCTTTCATATAGGGACCATGTCTAAGGTTAACCAAATAATGGATTAGGAAAACTTCTTCATATGAAAATTAGTTAATAAATGAAAAAAGACTATAAAATTAGAAATCACTATTTTGCAACTCCTGATGAAATAATGCATCTAGGAAATGCCCATTAATGGCCACTAAAATCATTAGATGAAAAGCAAACAGCAGTAACTTAATGGAAGAACAACACCTGATTTTACCATCAATCTTAACATCACAAAAAAGAAGACATTTCTCCTCCCCCAACCCAAAGAGAAGACATTCCATGTTTCCTGATACAATGGAATATGAAGTATAGAAAAACATGTAAAAAAAAAAAAAAAAGCTCTTACCAAAAATCAAACTTCATTCTGAGCAAGTTTCTAGATCAGTTTATAGGACATAGTAGACAGAGAAGCATATTAAATGAGAACATGGAGATATAATTAGCAAAATCCAGAATGTAGGAAAATTCTATGGACAAATGATCCAGTTTCTTCAACAAATAAATTACAAGGAAAAAAGTGAATGAGAACATTTAGATTTAAAAAAGAGACATATTAACCAAAAGTAGTATCAGGATCTTAGATCCAAACTCGAACTAACCAATTGGAATAGAAAACAGAAAGAGAAAAATCTGAGATATTAATAATTAGGGAAATATAAATAGTGGTTAAATACTTGATAATACTAAAGAATTCTTTCTTTCTTTCTTTCTTCTTCTTTTTTTTTTAAGAGACAGGGTCTTGCTCTGTAGTCCAGGCTACAGTACAGTGGTGCTTACTACAACCTCAGGCTCCTGGCTGCTCAAGCAAGCCTCCTGAGGAGCTAGGACTAGAGGTGCATGCCACCATGCTCAGCCAATTTTTTGGTTTTTGGTAGAGATGGCATCTCACTATATTACCCAGGCTGGTCTTGAACTCCTGGCCTCAAGCAATCCTCACACTTCAGCCTCCCAAAACACGGGGATTACAGGTGTGAGCCACCACACCCAGCCAAGAATTATTTCTTTACAATATTATTTCATTATTTACATATACTGTATAATATATATTATAAAGAAATAATTATTTAAAATATTCTTTTTACTGTAATAATATAATAAAGATTTCTTTATAATAATTAAAATAAATAATATAAAGAGTATTAAGATAATATTAAAGAACTGTTTGGAGAGCAGTAGTACTGCAGTTTTGTTATATGTTAAAAACACAAAGTATTTAGGCATGAAATTATATAACAGCTTGGATCTGCTTAAAAATAAGCCAAGAGGGCAGATAGTAGAATTTATAATGAAACAAAACGAGCCGTATATTGATCATCGTTGAAGCTGGGTGATAGGTGTGGGGGTTTCATTAAGCCATTCTCTCCACTTTTATGTATGTTTGAAATTTTCTGCAATAAAAAGGTTTAAAGGAAATTTAAACTTGAAAAAAAAAAGTAGGTCACCTATAACATCACTACTCCGATCAAATCAACTCATCAGAGTAAAAATAAAATTCCTTACAAGATCCTCCATGATCGGGAGTCCCACTACTGACTTCTCTGATCCTACTCTTCCCTTGCTTACTCTACTCTAACCAATAGGTGCCCTTCCTTACTATTCCTTGAATACACCAAGTATACTTTTGTCTCAATCTTTGCACTTGCTGTTCCCTCCTCTTAGAACACTCAGCCCCCAGTATCTGCATGACTCACTTCTTCATTTGCTGCAGATCTCTGCTCAAACATTACCTTCCCTGATGACCTTACATAAAATAGCAAAATCCCCTGCCTAGCATTCCTTATCTTCCTTACTTGGCTGTATTCTTCTGTATGCCACTTATCCCATTCTGACATACTACATTTGTTCACTATCTTCCCCCATGAGAATATAATCTCCACGAAGATAAGGACTTCATCTTGTTCACTATTTGTTGAAAGAATAACTTATTATTTATTGATAATAATTATTTGTTGAATGAATAATTCTGGATCAGAGAAGTAGAAAAAGTTGTGGCATGGGAAGCAGAAAGGGAGAAGGAAGTAGAGAGCAGATGGGCACAAAGGAGCAGAGATAAGACGCAGGAGGTCATGAGAGACCTTCCTCCTGGCTCCAAGCCATTCGCAAAGTACAAACGGACTTCTTGAAGCTCTTCTTCAAGTTGCTTTTTGTTATTTACAACTGAAAAGTCCTCACTCATATAAACGGTTGGAAGTCCCCAACAAACACAAACTGGAAAAATAGCCTGGAAATTTAATTACCAGTTTTATGATAAATCACATACTATTCAGGAAGATGACAATGCATATTAGAACTAATAAGGGTTTGGTGAGTGACGGGATACAAAACAAATATACTAAAACAATAGATTTCTTTACAAAAGACCAATAAGAAACTTATCAGGAAGAAGATGCTATTTGCAATGGTAACACAAAGCATCTAGAAATGACCTTAATAAGAAATGTAAAAGTGCAGGATCTATATGGAGACAACTACAACATTTTATGCACTTGTGTGCATAAAAATCACAAAAGAGAGCATATATAATAGATTTGAATATTGTTTGGAATATATATACCATCATAAATGAAATCTAGAATAAATACAACAAAATATTAACAACAGCAGTTACCTATTGATGTGGGATAACTGGTAGCTTATTTTCACTTTTACCTTTTTTTTTAGATTCTCTACAATTTTTTTTTTAATATAGAGGGCTTGGTAACTTCCCCAAACTCTGGCCACAGCTGCCAGAGAGGGAAAGGAACAAGGGAACACCAAAGACTCCTCAATACCCAAAGCTTCAGCAGCAGCAGCTCCTTTCTGCCTATGACATAGGAGGGAGTGGAGCACAGCGGAAAGACTAAAATCTTTAAGGTCAGACTGGCTAGGAGAAAAATTCTGGCTTTGCCACTTATTACTTATGAGTAAGTAACTTGGGAAAGTTATTTAGCCTCTGAGCTCTAGTTTTCTCACCTATAATACAGACATATTAACACCTAATTTGCTGGACTTGCATAAAGAGGAAACAAACTTAGTGGCTAACATATTATATACTCCAGAGCTGGTTACTCATCAGAATCACCCAGGTAGCTTTTGAAAAATATAGATTTGAGGAGCCCACCCCCTTATCTATTGAATCAGAAATTCCACAGGTAGGGCCCAGAAATGTATTGGGAATGTCATTTAACATGCACTTTTAGATGCATTTATGATTTTTATATGGTCACTGCATTTGGAAATCATTATTTTAAGAAACCAACAATAGAGGTTATATAACTTCAGGAATATGTATAAATAATTGATATAAACTATATTATTGTTTTGAGCTATTATTTCACTTCATACATAAAAAGCTTTGTCTTCCAATTAGACTTCAAACTTATTGACAACAGAAATCATGTATTCCTCTCTAAGCAACTAGCATAGAATTATTAGGCACACCGAAATTATGGAAGAAATACTTATTAAATGACTCAATGAATAAGGGTAATAACTAATTATGTAAAGAATACTAATGCCATTTTAAAACAATAAAATTAAAAATAGTTGGACCTTGATATGACATTATTCCTGATGAAGGAGACTTCTGATGACACCATCTTTATATTTATCCATGCAGTTTTAGTTACAGGAAGACTAAAAGGATCTCACTCTAAGGTATTTCGTTTATCATGTGATCTCATGGCATATGGATCAGTAAGTTCATAAAGAACTTCAGGGTATGGACCAGATTGCCTCTACCAGCTCTTCCATTTCCTCTATGAAAAGGTTGCATTTATATTGTATCTTAAAGGATGGACTGAATTAAGACAGAATAATTGTGAAAGAAAAACATTTCTGGGGTGGTCACTGTATTTAGAATAATGATTCTTCTAGTGAAATAAAACAACAAAACAAACAGATGAACGGATTTTAACAAAACATAAGTAGCAGAAAAAGAATCAGGGAATGAATAAATGATTTACCTATCCAAAATTCCCAATGAAGATCAAAAGGATACACACATGCTATTTCTTGCCAAAACAGAGTATGTTTTAGAGAGATGTATAAAAACCGAATGGCAACTCGGTTTGTCAGGTAAATGTTTAATAAATGGACTGCTGACTCCACTTTTCTAGCATGCTTCAGGACACCCAGAGCCCCAGGTGTGGTTTAATGATAGAACCCAGCCTAAGGGAGAATTCAAAGACATTCCTTTGTGCGTTGATGAGGTTCCCTCTAAGTGTCAGGAATGACCACCAGGCTAGCTGCTGGTCTGGGCAGAATCAAGGGTAACATTTCAAGCATGAACAGGCACATTAAGGAGCTTCTTCAGAAGTAAGATCACAGGATCACTTAATGAAATCTGTGAGAGACAGAAAAGGGAGAGAAGGAAACTGAAAGAGAGAGAGAATACATATACAACAGACAGTGCAGTTACAAATGAAAGCAAAGAGGAACTGACCACTTCTGCAGCACATTCTGTGAAACACTGAACAGAAGTTAAAGTGAATTAGACTTTAAGGAATGAGTAGGGGAGGAGCAAACAAAAATCCTCTTTATTAGATGTGTCAAAATTTAAGCTGAACAACTTATTTCTCACATTTTAAAAGGGATTAATGTACTTATGTTTGAGGTGCTCTCCTTACTCTATTTTTTATTCATAATTTTTAAAGATATAGAAGTGAAGAAGGCAAACAAAGGATAGCTGGAGAGACATAAGAGCTCAGATTAACTGGCTCTGTATTCATTAAGATGAGATTAATAAGAATTGCATTAAGATACACAAAAAATTTGAAGAGGACAAGATAAATGATAAAAAGTGTTTTCATTTTGTGTTAAATACAACAAAGAAAAGTATTAACTCAATCAACAGAAAAGGCCAGGCTAGCGAGATTTTAAAAGTATCAAGGGCAAAACTAAAGAGACATTTAAGAAGAGTTATAGGAAGTCATACAATGAGATATATAAGGAAGAAAAAGTAGTGAATGGGATTTCTGGTTTACATAGTCATCACTTAGAATTAGTCACTGAGAAAATCATATTTACTGAGGATACTTGAGTCTATAATCATAGTAGAAAAAAGCAATAAGCACTTTATACAGTGTGGGTTAGCACAAAGAGACTGGCCTTTATATGCAGACACAGCTGGATACAAAACATGACCCTATCACACTACTAACTCCTAGTTGTATAACTTTAGCAAGTTAATCAAATCTCGCTGAGCCTTTGTCTAATCTGTAAATGACAGCAACAATACCTATACCTTGCAAGATCGTTGCATTAGAGGTAATGCATGTAAAGTGCCTAATACACCACTAGGTAGGTGATGCTGTCAATAATCATTAATATGGTTAGTCTTATAATTATTATGTAGCAATGGAGCCAGTCAACAAATATTTATTAGGCATCTATTACATGCCAGTGTGGTACCAGGAGGTGCTGGGAGGATAAAGAAGACAGACTGAAGACATTTCTTTTAAAAGAGAAAAAAAAGAGAAAGTCTAGAAAACATAACCATTATAAAATATTTTAACAGCATTTTACTTTTGAAATTTTCTTAAAAGTCTTCTCTTCTTGCTGAGATTGAAGCTTTGAAAATATATAATATGGCCAGCCTTTATACACATACCATATGAACACGTATATCAAATGCTAATAATACCAGCAACATAATGGTTTTTAAGCTAAAGGAAAAGAATTAGCATATATGCAAAAAAAAGATTGTTATTAAGGCTACTAATGAAGCAAGGGAGTCTAGGTTGGAATTGCCAAGAGGAATGAATCTATAACCCAGAGGCCCATTCAAAAAAATCATAGAGTACTCCTTAACCTTAAGAATGAAGTACTGGCATGACAGTTGTTACAAAATTGTCTATTGCACGCATCAATCCCTAAGACCCAGAGTGAAGGGTGGCTAAAAAAACAAGACCTAAAGAACACACAGCTTCAGAGGGGCAAGGCACACAAATGAAAAAGCTCAAAGCTCAAAACACAAGAAGTACCTACCCAGAGGATTTAAAAGGATGAATTAAAAATAAATGTTCTTATATAATAATATAAACTAAATATATAAATCTCAAATTAAGAATTAAAATTATTTCCATTTACCTGATTGCTTAGAATTTCTTTCTTTCCACTGAATATTTTTGCATTTGATCTGGTTTTGTCTCTCTTTTCGGAGTCGCTCTAATCTTTGAGCTTGAAAAGAAATATTATAACTATAAGTTTGTCAATGAAAGTTTACTATAAACAAAGACATAATTAACTATCTTTATATGAATAAAGATGTTTTATATTGCATATGTAGGGAAAAAGTCATAAAATTTTAAAGGTGGCACCCCTGAAAAGCAAATACCAACAAAAACATGAAAATATTCTTGATTTATAATTGAAATTAGAGGATATAAAACATTAATAGAGATCATAAAGATAGTATTAACGTGGAAGAGAATAATAAAATGTGAAAACTTCTGTGATTAATATGACATTTCATTATATAAATCATTAATAACGGTCTTAAAGGAATTTTAATGCACAAATGAACTGAAGTGAATATTACATTACAGGAATAAAATTACTGTTATGAATTACTCTACCCGTTTCAAAAATTAAAGATAAATGAACTCAGACTAGACTATTAAAGTTTTAAATATAAAATCCTTTATCTAAAAATCATGAAAATTATAAAATGTCAAAGCTATATAAATTAGCATAGCTTTTCTTCAGTGGGCTGAAACAGTTTATAGGTAGTAAAATAAATGATTTGTGTCTTTGTAACATTAGTCAAATCTTAAAAAGAACAATTTTTCTTTTACAAAATTTTAAGATATGTTGAAAGGATTAAAAAGCAAACTGCTTGGTCACTAGGACAACCCACAATCTCAATTAATTATTAGCATCTAAGTGCTACCTAAAGAAATTTCAACAACAAGAGTCACCTAAAATTATACATTTGTGATTATATTGCCCACTGGCTGATCAACTTTCAAAAGTCAGTGAACTGATCCTTTAAAAAAAAACATCCAGCATCCATTACCAACCACTGCATACAGAGTTCACAATGGAAAAGAAAAGTCACAACTGATGTCATCTCTTGAAATTCATTTTCTCTTGCTAATCTGCAACTTCCTATCCTGGTATATTGCTAATAGAAAACAAATAAAAGAAATTTCTTTTTTAGCTTATTTCAAAGTAGGAAATCATACACTCCTGCCTTAGCACTGTGGTAGAGAAATACTGAAAATAATCTTGCCAGAAATTTCAACTATGCTGGGAAAAGCATTCTGACAATGTCATTATATCTAACCAAATTTCACTGAAGAAAAATACATTCAATTGCAATTAATAAATGTGAAGGGTACAGCCAATGTAATATAATCATAAAGCTCTCAATTTAGCAGCATTCTCATACTGAAATCCATTCAACCTGTCATATAAGATATCATCTCAATAACTTGCAAGGAAGTCAGTTTCAACTAGAGAACTGAGAATCAATGGTTCTAAATTATACTCAAACCTTCACTCAAATCCTATTTTGATAAAAGTTCCTTTAGATACTGGGAAATGTTATTAATTATTTTCATCGTGAGCGCAAATTATTCTTTCTGATGTCACAGATGCTGAATTCTGAGCCAAAACCATAATGTGCCTTTCACTGTAAATTGTACCCAGCTCTACCTGCAATACTCCTTTCTGTACCCTTTACATTTGGATTATGAAAATAAATATGTAAATATTTCCAATGTTCTACTACATCTCCTGCCATTACCTTTCCTGGGAGTTAACACGTAACTGCTGCTGATTTGGAGATTATATTTTCTGATTGTCTAAAAAAAAAAAAAATTATCTCCTAGAATACCCTGTCATATTACAAATATAATATGTATTCTAAATAATTTATCTAAGTAAAAAAAGGCCTTGGTTCATCACATGCTCCTTGAAAGGCTACCAAAACATATAAACTGGGAAATGGGCAATGATAAGCTTTTAAAAGCTAATGACTAAATACATTAATATATACCAAAGTTGAGCATTCTCAAGCTAAAAATATCAAAGGTTAGTGATCAACTTAAGAAAATAAAGGTAAAGTATCAAAAACAGGAGCACGTTTTCTCATCTCACACCCAGGGTATGAATTCCTATTAAAACCAGCCCTAACAAATACCTGGATGTCTCCTCCCACCCCCCCCAGACTCCTATAATTCCTCCAGGGGCAAGAACTGTCTTGGGAAGTTCAAAATTCTTTGTTATATCAAACTGAATTCTGTCTCTAGGTAATCTACCTATTGGGACTAATGTTGCTCTTTGAAGACACTCAAAACAGTGCTATTTCCCTTTCCACATGATGATTTTTTAGAAAGGTAACATCCTACATATCTCTCCTAGCCAACTTTTTCACCTCTCCCTCTTCTGTCTAGCTCCTTCTAATAACATTCCAGATGTCCTTTCCATACAGTTGCAGAGATGGAGATGTTGCTCAGACTCAGTCTGACACATGCATGTTCCTATTAATACACAGAAGCTTCTCCCATTAAGCTTATTCCAACATTATGCATTATCCATAAGACTGTTTACTGATTTAAAGCTCAGAATACATGACTAGAAGATAATGTTTACCTGTGTTTGAGCGTCTTCTAATACCAAAGTCCCAACTTGAGGTAATATCGACTGACTGGGCATATACATAGCCCTGAGTCTCACCATTGCTTCCCTGAATTTCTGACCCACTGTCTCCAGGCATTGAAGGAGGATGAATCTTCTCTAGGTCAACATCATGATCAATGAGAACCATCTCACACATTCCCGTGTCATCACTGGTCACATGTGACTGTCGAATATGAGCTAGAATGATAGTTGGATTGTCCAAGAAGGCCATCCTTTCTGTGGGCCAATTTCCTTAAAAGGCTATTTTCTCCTCTTCATATTGTTTCACCAGCTCACGTACCTAGAAACATGATGTACATAGCAATATTTAAGAATAAGGCAGAAAATGACTGAATTACTTTTCAAACAAATTCAATGCAGTAAAATGCTACCTTGAAAATCAACATTTATCCCTGTATCTAGGAGCTTAAAAGGATTAAATCTAAGCTGAAAGGAAATCCTTACAAGCACTAGGGGCTGCAGCTGTAGTCAATGAGATCTCCATGGAATCAGAGAGGAAGGCTTGCTCTCTTGCAAAACAAATAATAGTAACTCCTTAGGCCATTCAACGCACATGACTACTGTTAAAACCATAAATTTTCCTTTCTTTCTCCCTTCACTCCCATGCAGTCTTCTCATTACTTTATAAGGTCATGGGGGAACAAGTTGTATTTTCCTCAAATGATGTGCTAAAGTATGAAACTGTATTTCATCAGTTTACATTTCCCCTCCTCTCATATATTTGTGAAGTGTTTAAAAGGGCACAGACAATGCTTTCTGAGTTACTAGGTATTTTACAAAAATGTATCACCAAAGTAATTTTTCTCAATAAATGTATTTTCCTTTCTTTTAAGATAATATTGTGCTTTTAAAATAAAACTTATTAATCAAAATTGCCTACTGCAAGATTAATTCCTTATTTTAGAAACTAATTATAAGAACTGCTTCCTCAATCCTGTTAAAACTGTAATGATGTTTACTCTAGAAACAAGATGGTACTTCCTCAGTTAAATGGAAATACTAAAAAAAAAAAAAAAAAAAAAATTACAAGACAGTGGTTAGGACCTAGGCTCTAGAGAGAGAACTAGGTTCAAATCCTGGCCCTGTCACTTTCTAGCTATGTGATCTTGGTCAAAAGACATAAGCTTTTTGAGCCTCTCTTTTCTTTCTTCATCCATAAAATGGAGGTTTCAGGAATGAGAGGATTAGGGGATAATGCAGATAAAGTGCACAAAAGAGTACTTGGCACATAACGAAATAAATATTAGCTGCTATTAATAATAATGATTAGGGTAAAAATATCATTACTAACTTCAGCTTTCAATTCTTGTTTAAAGTAGTCCTAAAATATATCAGTATCTCATCCTTTAGTAAGTTCATGCAGATAAAATAAGTCTGTGCTTCTTTTGTGATAGAGGACACTGCATCTGGATCACCTCCCTGCTCCTCCAAAATCACTTCAAAGTACAAGGAATGTCAAAGCCAGATTGAATGTGTTCCTCGGAAAGTCCTAAAAGATATTTATTTTTAGAAAGATCTTATAACACCAGATTTTGTTATTTGTTTCTTCTAGAAATTGAACATTTGAGAGAATCTAGTTAATAAATCATTATAGCTAACTGAGGTTTTGAAATATTCTGTCTGGTAACACATCATTCTATGAGATAACACCTAGTGGGTCTTAAAGACACTGAGATTAAAAGGAAGCTTAACTGAGGAGTATCTCTAATCAAGAGAATTACATTAATCTTCACTTTTTTCCTTTAAAAATATTCATTGAGTACTTATTTTACATTGAGGGTAATGGGAAATGCAAAGGTAAGGCGCACCCCAATCAAAAAGTTTATACCCTAATACAGACCTAGTACATCTCCTAATACCATAGGATTCTTTTAAGTGTCAAATTTCAGAGACATCTGGTGTCTCAAAAGTCAATCCACCATTTTAAGTATATTAATTAGAAAAAAATTACAAAATTAACAGGAAGTATTTAAATTTCACTTATAAAAATAAGAACCTTTTCTATAACCATAAAAAGACGTATATACCAAAGAATTACTTATGAATACTTGTTTTTTCACAGAATCATAGCATCACAGATCACCAGAGTTGCAAACATCCTCATACAGCAATCATGATATGCTGTCTTCTGTATGTGAAAAGAAAGCAACTAGTCACCAGCAGAGGGGCAGGTGGTTTCAACTTCATATGGAATAATTCACCCCTGCAAAAACAAGGGCTTCAATAAGAAGCCACACATTTAATGGGTGTTCTAGCACCAAAAAGTCAAATGGCAAAAGGCAAAGTATACTGAAGTTACCCTCAATAAAATCTTTTTTAGGAAAATGGATCTGTTCCATCACTTCCTATGAAGAAAAGAGGAATGGACAAACACATCTGAAGGTACACACCCACTCCCCAACTTTATCCTTCCAGAACAGAGGCCTCAAAACAATCCAATACCAGTAGATATCGTCTCTATTAGGACACTGTGACTTCATACACTGGGAAATCTATATGATTCACTCAACAAATACTCAATACTAGTTTCGGTAAGAAATTCCGACAGGACTGCCTTGGGATACGTGCTATTGTATATGTCACTTTTTACCTCCTATTATGTGTACTTGAAGACTTAGACTATAAGTTTCACAAGGACAGGGGCTATAATACCGCTTCCTTTCTGGTAACAAAGGATGTTACACATAGCGGGAATTCAATAAGTATTGCCGTCCAACTTCTAAGGACTATCCAATTTTGTTGTAGAGATAAGTCATATATGAGTGTCAGGTGTAAGTGTGATTACAAAGAAAGGATTGCCTTTTTTTCTTAATACAAGAGCTTCTCCTCAATATGCCCTTCAAAATTGTCACCTTGGGACACTATCAACTTATTACAACAACACTACTTTTCAGAACCAAAAGAGTATTTTTTGAATCTCCCTTAAGAGCAACAAATTATTTAAAGGTATATTTGATTTTTAAGACAAAGACATTCAGAATGCAGATAAGAACAAGTTATTTTCTCTGATCAGTTATGCAAAGATCAAAAAATCATTTAGAAGACTAATCCTAGCAGGGGTTCAGAGAAATGGACACTCTCATGCACTATAGGAAGGAATGAAAACTGGGACTTTTTAGGGAGTAATTTGGTAATATTTATCAAAATGTAAAACATGCATACCCTCTGGGAAATCTCACTTCTAGGATCTGTGCATAGGAGATAATTGTGCAAAAATATTTATCTCAGAATTGTTTTTAACACTGAAAGTAACCCAAACATCCATCAATAGTTCATATGCCACGCTGACACATACATAAGACAATACTACATAGAGATTAAAGGATGGATAAACAAATGTGGCATATACAAATGATGGAATATTATTCAGCCTTAAAAGTGCAGGAAATTCCGACACATGCTTCAACATGGATAAACCTTGAAGACATAAGTCAACTGCAAAGGGATAAGTACTATATGATTTCAATTACATGAAGTATGTAGAGCAGTCAAATTCACAGAAATAAAAAGTAGAATGGTGGCTACTAGGGGCTGGAGGGAGATGGTAAGGGGAAAAAGTACTGAATGGGTACATTTTGGTTTCAGAAGATACAAAAGTTCTGTAGATGGATGGTGGTGATGGCTGCACAGAATGATTGTACTTAATGCCACTGAACTATATATGTAAAAATGGTTAAAATGGTAAATTTTATGTACCACTTATACTGTATATACTTTACAATTTAAAAAAAAAAAGTCTAGGTAACACCAGATTAAACAAAGTTAAACAGGTTTTCTTCTTTCTGTTTAATCACCGAACTTGTCAAAGCTTTTAAATTGTGTACTTACATACTGCGACTCTCCAAGAATAGGGAATCTAGTAACAAAATATACCCCAAACTAAATATTTTTTTCTCTAAGAACACTAAAACATATCAATGTATAACAGGGTCTCACAAAACATGGTTTAGAAATGCTGCTCTACACTTTTACAAATGCTGTCTCTTTAGGTTTTGAATGCCTTGCCTGGATGTCACCAATTTCTAACTCTGAGATAGTCAGTCCCTTTTGTACATCTTTAGGCTGTCAGATAAACAATAATATCAACTCTAAGAGATCACCTCCCCTAAGATGTCCTACTTTCCACAGTTCCTTTCTCCCACGTTTTAACAGCAGGTTCTTTAAAGAATATTTGATTAAAAATGGAAGCAACAGGAACATCCACACAGAGTGGAAGGATAGTAATACATGTCCCAAAATGACACAGCCATTTTTAATGTACTGGGTGGGTCTCCTTTATACTTCATTCATTCAACCATATTTACTAAGTTCCTACTAAGTGCTAAAGGTGGTTCCAGGTACAGTTTGTATACTATTACCACTTACATACCTATTTGTGCTCATTAATGATCATGTAACCTGCATGTGGTGACTGGGAACATGCCCTAAACATGGGAATAATTTTTAGTAGGCTTTGATGGGTATCAAGTCTTAATACAATTTTAAATAATAATTTCATATACACACATTTCCAAATTTTATTTAAAATAGCTTATGAAAAAACTGACCACAGAAAGATTAAGAAATTTGCCCAAAGCCAGACAGCTAATATACAGTAGAATTAAAATCAAATCCAAGAGCGCTGGATCTTAATTAACCTCTATACCATACAGCCTCTCAAAACAAAGAGAGACAAAGAGAGACAAAGAGTTACCATAGTCATCACAAACATGATTTTTAAAAATAAGCATTGTGCTTTTTTGGTTCTGAGACCTGAGAGAAATTTCTCCCATGGGTCTTTGTTTGTGAAAGATAAAAGAGAGCAAATGTGTTTTACGGTATATTAGCCTCTTAGCTCCCCTCCACTAATGCAACAATGAATTATATACCACAAGAAATAAGCAGTGCATGTAATAGTTGCTCAAAAAAATAAAAGTCACAAAATTTCACACATGAAAGGAACGTTAGAGGTCATCTACTTGTTGACATGAAACCACAGAGGAAGGGTTTACTTTAAATACACAGTTAGGTCTAACAATATTTTGAAAATCCCTGGTGATTCACGCACAATTAGCTATGAGTCCGTATCTGAAATATTGTGTTTCTTCAAATAACCCACCACAAGCAAACTAGAACATCCCATACTTCTTCACTCCCTAAGAACTTGAGATAAGCAACAATATCACTTAAAATGCTGAAGTCCAGCCAACGGTTAGAAGGAAATTCCCCTTCCTGGATTTTTTCAAAACACTACACACTTACTTCCCTCTGCCAGGCAGACTTCTCACCCCTTCACCTGCAATCTGTGAAAAACCTGTCAGAATAAGCAACAGCCTGAGGCTTCTCAAAGGTCTGCAAACTCCCAATCAAAAATTACTGCTGCCCCATCAATGTGCCATATAAATGTTGGCATGTTAATTGTGTATTTATAAGATTGTTAATGGTTAGTTAATTTACCTCCCACACTATTATTGTACTTGAAATGATTTAATGTCTGCTGAGGGAGTTAACAACATGTAACAGCAGATGTAAGATTTTTTTTTTTTACCTTTCCACGCTGTACCCCGACTTTACACTATTAGCATTAGGCAAGTTAAAACTGATTCCTAGACAGGAATCCTTAAGCATGTTACAGGAGCACTCACATTTATTTTCCACAATAAGAAATTATTACAAGTGAGAAAAACAAAAGCCTTTTCATTATATACAAAATCTTCCATTTATAAAAACAAACAGACCCTGGTTTTTTCTAAAATTTCAACATTCTTTGATATAGTTAAAGTTAAGAATTCATATCTCCTGGAATTTGAAAATAATTGAAGTGACCATTAAAATAAAACCCACTTTATTGCTTTTAAATCTCTTTCTCTGTCTCCAATTTAACTCTAAATTAAACCTTCATTTATTTTTTAGACTAGCAAAAATTGAGACTTTTTTCTCCCTCAGGGAATTAAAATATTTTCCATGTGAATATGTCCAGTTTCATTAAACAGTAAATAGTAAGACCACGTATCTAGAGAGTTCATTTTTTCCTTTCACATTTTTATTTCCATACTTTGACTAAAAGTACTCACTAGATTAAATTAAAACAACAGAAAGGAAATGCCTGTATATTCTTTTGAAAGAGATTCATTCACTAATCATCATCTAAGCGCTAGGGATTGGGAATCCTACAAAAACTTACATAAACATTGGCCTGCTCCCTCCAGAGGCTTACTTACAAATTTGAGCAGAGGAGTTATGTTATGTACATGCACAACAGTAACATAAAGCAATATATACCCACCACCAAATGAGACACCAAGGCAATATGTTTTCTAAGAGACAGGAAAGTCACAGGTGTCAGGAAGAAAGAAGGCAGCATTTAAGGATAGCCAGGCTTTTATCAGGCAGAAACACAAGGAAGTGTAAAAATTGACATTTACTGAGCTCTTACTATGAGCTGTTACTAATCACTTTTCATGTAACAACACATTCAACCCTTACAACCACCCCAGAAGGTAGGTATTAATACTATCCTCATTTTATAGATTAAAAAAAAAAAGTTAAGGTTTAAAGGAGTTAAGTAACTTGCTCAAGGAGACAAGGCAGATTTTTAAAAGCCCATGGCTTTTGAAGCTCCTCCCACCAAGAGGTGGAATTTATTTCCCCACTCCTTGAATATGAGTTCACACTGTGATTTGCTTTGACCAACAGAATATAGTGGAAGTAATGTTGCAGAACTTCTGAACCTTGGCTTCAAGAGGTCTTGCAGCTTCTACTCTGGACTTCTTTGAACACTTCCATACAACAGGAAGGAGCTAGGGATAAAAGACCATGTGCAGAGAGAAGCTCAGCCATCCCTGTCATTCCAGCTGTCCTGCCAAGGCCCCCATGAGTGACTGAGGCCTCCCCCCAACCTACCAGGAGGTAAGGTCTCTTCTCCTATCAAAAGTCTCCCTTGGAGACCGGGCGCGGTGGCTCACGCCTGTAATCCTAGCCCTCTGGGAGGCCGAGGCAAGTGGATCGCTCGAGGTCAGGAGTTCAAGACCAGCCTGAGCAAGAGTGAGACCCCGTCTCTACTAAAAATAGAAAGAAATTATCTGGCCAACTAAAAATATATATAGAAAAAATTAGCCAGGCATGGTGGCGCATGCCTGTAGTCCCAGCTACTCGGGAGGCTGAGGCAGTAGGATCGCTTAAGCCCAGGAGTTTGAGGTTGCTGTGAGCTAGGCTGACGCCATGGCACTCACTCTAGCCCAGGCAACAGAGCGAGACTGTCTCAAAAAAAAAAAAAAAAAGTCTCCCTTGGACAAAGGAACCCTGACCCCTGATTTTCTTGTCTAGACCACCTGAAATGCCTCAGAATCTTACCATCTGCCAAGATCCAGTTAAAAGGAGCCTGCTACAGTACAGTGAACTGTCAAACTTCTCCACGGACACACCTGAAGGGCAGAGGAGAATGACCATAAATCAAGGTATGAGAGGATCTAGGGGAGCTATCTACAGCAACATGCCATAAGTAAGAAATTTATTTTTAGAATTCATTCACATTTTGCATTCTATCCTATAATGTACTGCATCTTTGTTTGTTTTAATAGGAAAAAATGCTTACCTTCAAATATACCACTAAAATTTGATACTCTAGAAAAACGTGCCATGCTCACTTTGTGGCTTCCAGTACCCCCTGGCACATACTAGGATTCTCCTAACTCCCATTTGAACAGCAAGTGTCCAGTGCAAAAACATAGGTTTTGGTGTCAGAAACATGATTTTGCACAGATAAAATGGCACTTTATCAATGGACAACTCAAAATCTAAATTTTACTCAACAGGTATTTCCTATGAAAAGTTTGAAGAACTATTATTAATCACACCAAATTATACGTAAAGTTCTAAGCACAAGTTAGACTAAAGTATCATTATTCAGCTATTATAAAACAATTAGTATTTTCAAAGTATTTTGAAATAACATGTATTAGCAATAGCTGTGAAACTGCAGACAACCTAACCACCCACCACCCCTCAATCTCCAAACCTGACATTTCTAGCTGTTACAAGAAATCTGCCAGTTTTTGGTGCAATGTAGCCCTAAAATTATTTTTCCAGTAGGTGTTGTCTCTCTGACATAATAGATTAGACTGACAATTGTGAAAATAAACAATTTTAGGTTTTAAGATCTCAGGTAAAAATGTTTATAGTTTTACCTAGAATAAACAATATAAATAATGCCAAAGAAGCTAGACTGTTTCTCAATGTGAAATTACCAGTTTAGGAGATTAAGCCGTAAATAGCAAATACTCATTCATTGATTTCACTCATTTAATAAATTACTATGTCCTGAGCACGAGATATACAGTGCTGAGCAAAAAATAAAGATGTGGCCACTGCCTTCATGGATCTGAAGGTATGTATGGTAGACAGAATTCTAAGATTGCTCTAGAAATTTGTGCTTCTTGATATCCATCCCTTTGTTTTATTCCCTCCCTTGAATGTGGGTGGAACTTGACTCGCTTCTAGGCAATATAATATGGCAAAGGTGACAGGAGAGTCACTTCCATGATTACTTTCCATTATACAAGACTCTATCTTAGCCAACTGCAGAGAGAGATTCTAAGCCAGAGAGACTTTTCCTGCTGGCCTTGAAGAAGCAAACAGCCATGTTATAGAACCACACATAGCAAGGACCTGAGAGCAGCCTCTCGGAATTGAGAATGGTCCCAGCCAACAGCTAGCAAGAAAAGGGGACCTCAGTATACAGACACAGGGAAATTAATTCCATCAAAATCTAAGAGATCTTGGAAGATCTTTCCCTACTGGAGCCTCCAGATGAGGCTGTAGCCAGCTGACACCTTAATTACATCCCTTTGAGAGTATGAGCAGAGAATCCAACTAAAGCCATGACTCCTGACTGAGACATTTGTTTTAAGCTGGTAAATGTGTGGTAACTTGCTACGCAGCAATAGAAAATGAATACAGTATAGTAGAGAAATAAACCTAAGGTTCTCTACAATCCAGTTTCACTCCCTTCACTACCCATCCTGCAACTCCCAGGACTACTCTGAATATGTTATGGCCTTTGGTAATGATACTCCTTTGTTTGAGATGTGCCCTTCTCCTCCAACATAAATTCTTCTAAATCCAACTCAAGTATCTTATTCTCTGTAAACCCTTCTCTAATTTCCAGGATCCAAACTGTTTTAAAAGCACTTTATTTCTACCTTCATTACAGTTAGCTATATGAATACCATTTTTAAGGAACTGCCCATTTTAAATTTTTTGATGCAATTCTAGAATCAGAAATATGGTTACTTTATTAAGGTATAAATCTCTCTCTCCCCAAATCGTTTGAGTTTGCTGTAAGATCCCATCAACAGTAATGCAGTGGTTCTAAAGTAGTTGTCCTCAAATGGAAGCCAATTCTGCTCCCCAGAGAACATTTAGCAATGTCTAGAGACACTTCTGGTTCTCACAACTGGGGATGGGTGCTATTAGCATCTAGTGGGTAGATCCAAGGGATGCTGCTAACCATAGTACAATGAACAAGACAGCACCCACAACAAAGAATTATACCCCCCAAAATGTCAATATCAATAATGCTGAGGTTGAGAAACCTTACAATAATGTATGGTTTGAAACCACTAAATTTGTGGTAATTTCTAACTCTGTCGGAACAGTTTCATTTGTATTGAAACTAAACTATAAAACTTTGCTACTAAAATCTATGCTCAAACCTTCTAAGGTCTACTGGGGAACCTGCACCCTCAAGGCCACATGTGGCCCTCCAAATCCCCAAGTATGGTTCCTTGACTGAATCCAAACTTCACAGAACAATAAAGTACTTAAATGAACAGAACTGTTAATAGTAACCATAAAATTTTGGAATTAGATAATGGTGATGGTTATACAAGCTTTGTGGATATACTAAAAACCATTAAATTGTACACTTTACAATGGTGAACTTTATGGTATGTAAATTATATCTCAATTAAAAAACAGGGATAGAAACCCAGGAAGACTAGACTCCATGCTGCATCCTAGATTTCCTCTAGTTCACGTGATTCCAACACAAGGACACCAATAAAGTACTTAAAGGAACAGAACTGTTAATAGTAACCATAAAATTTTTAAGCAAATCTGTGAGCCAGGCACAGTGACTTGTGCCTATAATCCCAGCTACTCAGGGGACTGAGGTGCAAGGATTGCTTTAGCCCAGGAGTTGAAGGCTAACCTGGGCAATATAGCAAGATCCCACTTCAAAAACAATTTTTTAACAAATTGTAAAACACATTGATTACATCAAATAGATGGCAGATTACTCATATGAAAATGGGAGTTTTCAAGTCTTTTCCCTTAGGGAAAAGAAAACTGTCTCATATATTAGTGACCTGTGTAGAGGTAGCTAATCTATATTTCTAGTTGAGCGAGATTAATCCTTCTATCAGAAACTCCCACAGAACTTCTGACTTTGCTGAAGCAAATCCCCATGCAATGCTTTTCCTTCTCTCCACTTTAGAACCAAACTGAAGGAGATAAAACAAGAAAGGCAACATGGCATGACAGAAAGCACAAAGGCTTAGGAGATCTGGGTATGCTCCCAATTCTACCACCTACTAGCTGAGAAAATTGGTAAGGTCACAATTTCTCTGAGCCTCAGTTCTTCTTTATCTCATTACCTCACAAAGCTGTTGTCCCACTGTAGGGCCCAAAAGTGACAAATGTTAGTATACTTCCCAATTCACATAAAAGAAAACTAGTTGCTACATATTCTGGTGTCAAAGTAGAAAATAAGACTATGGATCCCTTATCTATGATGTACTCAAACACATAGTCTCAAAACTAAATAAAATTAGAAAACATATAGAATATCCAAATCAGGATCCTTCACTCCTTTCTATGAAGGCTACAGCCATTTAAATACCAGCCCTGTGCATCTAATTCTTCTCTCTAAATTTCATCCATCTCTCTTCATTTCAATAACCTAACCCAAGCCACCATCTCTCACCCAGACTATTGCAACTGTTTCCTACCTTGTCTTAAAATCTTTCAGTGACTTCCCAAACTCCTTAATATGACTGAACCTTGCCTACCCTCTGCAGCCCCATCTCCCACTTTTCCCCGTAGTTCTTTCTACTCCAGCCATAAGGAACTCTGTTTACTTCAAACCTTGAATATATACACATACTATTAATATAATACTTCTCTCTAGAAATTTTCTCTATCCTGCCACCTGGCTTAGACATGTCTTTCTCCTTCATCCTTCTGATCCCAATTTAGATATCATCTGCCCCAGGAAGATTTGACTTTATCAAGTCTGGAGTAGTTGTTCCTCCATACTCACCTAGACTCTCATTATTATAATACTTCTCAAGCTAGGTTCTATTTCTGAATCTAGGATATCCTTTCTCTTACTAGAAACCAAGATCCATGAGAGCAGGGACTGTACCTGTAGTTTTCATTGCTCAGTTCCCAGACATGCCTAGTGCCTAATATAGATTCAGCAAATACTAACTGAATAAATGAATATTACAATTAAGCAGAAAGCTAAAGTGACTGGAAGATTTTACACATAATATTTTAATATAAAAATATTTTTATTTTTTAAATGTTAAAGAAAATTAGATATAAAACAGACATGCAATTCTTCAAAATGATGGAAAAAAAGGACTTGAGCACACATGCAATTTCTACAACTTTAACACTGATACCAAAAAAAAAAAATCAAAAGGAGCTAAACTACCTCAGTGAGAATAGTGCTAATAACATTGTTCAGACACTCTTAATTTCCTTAACCGAAAAAGGCAGAAAATGTATATATAATGCAAATTACAAACATAGTGAAAATAGAGGAAAATCATTTCCCCCTTCCTTCCACTCCCCCAAAGAATGCTAGACACATTTGATAAAAACTGTGCTTATTCCAAAGAGCTCACTAAGTGAAGCTTACTGTGAAATACTTCAAATTCCATAAGCATTCAGGGCTGCAGACTGTAGGAAGAGAATGTTCTAAGCACAGACTAAGGGACAAAAGGTACAAATGAAATAAACCCTGATACATGACTATCTACGGAAGTCTAAACTGAAGACTGAATATAGGTCTGCAGTTGTTAACCAAGGTTCAGTTTCCGAAATACATTCAAAACATTTAACATATTTTATGAGTCCCAAGTATAAATGATAGACGTTTGTCATTAAAGATTAACTAAAAAAATATCCTTTGGCTAGCTTAATTTTTATATTTTGAATTTTTTTTCCACCAACATGAATTATTATTATTTTTTTTTTGAGATAGTCTTACTCTGTTGCCCTGGGTAGAGTGCAGTGGCATCATCATAGCTCACTGCAACCTCAAACTCCTGGGCTCAAGCAACCCTACTACCTCAGCCTCCCGAGTAGCTGGGACTATAGGCGCATGCCATGATGTCCAGCTAATTTTTTCTATTTTTAGCAGAGATGGAGTCTTGCTCTTGCTCAGGCTGGTCTTGAACTTCTGAGCTCAAGCAATCCTCCCGCTTCAGCCTCCCAGAGTGCTAGGATTACAGGCATGAGCCACCATGCCCAGCCACCAACATGAATCCTTATCATGTGTTTGTTGCCTGTGCTAACAAGAATACAAGTTATACCAACTCGGAATTTTTATTATCATTTTGGGGATGTGACCACCTTTTTAATTCTGTTCATATTTTAACTCAGCCACTTTAATCCAGTGATCAAAGCTTCATTAGCTTGTAAACAAACTGTTTCTCAGGTAACTGAATTGCTCCACACCAGGATCTTAAGCAAATAAATAAGTACAAAACAGGCAGAGATTATAAATTAGGGCAGACAAATCTGTATCTAGCCCCACACCAGTAAAGAGCATTCTATCAATATAGTGAAATGCTAATCTCCTAATTAACAACCTAATTAGGTAATTATGGCTTTGCAGAGGGATGCCGAAATGAAATATGACAACATGGTCACCTCTTTATATGGCACCTGTGGGCCTTTTCAGCTGTCATTGCAAAGAGTGCAATATCAATTTGAACAGATGACAAAGTGCTGTCATTTTTCATTCTGATAATATACAGAATGCTTTGGACAGAAGTAGTTTACAAAAGAAACATCTTGCCTGATATTTTCCTAATTTAAATATGCTCAAACACTTTGTTAAGTTTTTTCATGTTTTTTATATTGTATATAGGAGAATCATTATGCACATTTGAAAAAAACAAACCTAACTGGCCAACATGCTTAATTGCACATGCTGAAACTATTTCAATTATGAAGTATATGATAATTAGAAAAGAGTAAAAGGCAACAATTCATCATGACATTTTAATATTCATACTTTTACTGACTACTGTTACCAGAAAAATTAAAATCCAATAAACTTTGACCTTCAATTTTTTTCTTACAAAATAAAAAAAGTGAGATAGAAATTCACACTTATTAAAATAAATAAAAACAGGACAGGTGTGGTAGCTCACAACTGTAATCCTAAAACTCTGGGAGGCTAAGGCAGGAGGATCTCTTGAGGCCAGGAGTTTGACGTTGCAGTGAGCTATGATGATACCACTGCACTCTAGCCTGGGCAACAGAGCAAGACTATATCTCAAAAAAAAAAAAAAAAAAAAAAAGAAAAGAAAACAGTGACCAGGCCTGAAGAATCCCTGAGCAGATAAAACCAGTTAGGCCCCCTAAGTGACCTTAACTTTGCTTGATTTGCAAATATAAGCAAAACTTAACTTGGGCTATTTCTTGTAAATAGCTATATGAAAAACAAAACAAAACAAACAACAGAACTTAAGCTCAACCAGTCAGAAGCAGCCAACAAACTTATATAACCAGGGACTTTCCAGTGGGATAGATCAAATAAGGCAACTGTTTAACTGTAACCAATCAAATATTTTCTTTGCTTTACTTCCTATAAAAACCTCCCCCTTGCGTTCTCTCAGTGGACCCCTTGAATCACTTCTGGTTTGGAGCTGTCCAATTCACGAATTGCTGTGTGTGCTCAAACTCTTTAAAATTTTATTGTGCCTCAGTTCACCTTTTTAACACACTTATAATTTTCCATAGCAAGAAAGCACTTCCTAATACATAAACATTCAACTCACAAACAAGCTTTATCAACCAATGGCCAACCCCAACTCCACAGAGGTAGGAGTGTACTCCCTCTGAAACTAAAGACAGCTGTCACAGGCCTACTCATTATCCTGCTGGCCACTGAAAAGGTGATGGCAGCACTGGGACACTGGTGCCACCAATACAAATATGACTCTTCTTCCAGAATACTGTCTTAAATAGGATTTAAATAGGATTTGGGGGCAGGGAGAGGAAAGCTAGCCTGGGAATCTTAAGATCATTGATGCGAAGATATGTGAAACCATGTTCTAAGTGCAAAATAACTGAATTGAAAACTAACATGAAAATACACGATCTATTTATAACTTCAGAATCACCTGCATTAGTGAAAATTCTATTGGTTGAAATTATGGTCACTGGCTCCACCCATATTTGTTAATATCAATTTCAAACTGAAATTTTTTTATTAAATAATAATTTATGGGCCAGGTGTAGTGGCTCACACCTGTAATCCCAGCACTTTGGGAGGCCAAGGCAGGACCACTTGAGGCCTGGAGTTCGAGACTAGCCTGCGCAACACAGAGACCTCATCTCTACAAAACAGCAAAAAAAAATACCGAGCCAGTATTCAAATCCAAGAGGGTATGACCATAAAGCCCCACCTCATACTGCTTCAAGATTCAAGTCTGCACTGCAGTTCTTCATCAGCCTCCTTTATGTCAGTAACTAAAGTTCAGATTAAATATTTATTGTATTTTCAACCATTCCTTCAATTTTCTGGTTTTGTTTGTTTGTTTGTTTGTTTTTTGTTTTTTGAGACACAGTATCACTCTGTTGCCGGGGCTAGAGTGTGGTGGTGTCATCATAACTCACTGCAACCTCAAACTCCTGGGTTCAAGAGATACTTCTGCCTCAGCCTCCCGAGTAGCTGGGACTACAGGCATAGGTAACCATACCTGGCTAATTATTTTTTTTTGTAGAGACAGGGTTTTGCCATGTTGCTCAGGGTGTTGCTCTTGGCCTCAAGTGATCCTCCTGCCTTAGCCTCCCCAAATACTAGGATTACAGACGTGAGCCACCATGTCAAACTCATTCCTTCAATTTTCTACCAATTTCTCTGCCAAAACGGTACTTATTTATAATACATACCTAAAATGAGTCCATAGGGAACTTTAAAAATGTTATTTTTTTGAAGTTTTACACATTCTATCCACCTTGCATCAATAATATAATCATTCATAAAAGTATACTTAAGTACAGGATATTATGAATCCAAAATACATATATTTAGGGGTAAATGTGACATAATAGTCAATTTATTTCACAAGCAATTACCATAACTTAATTCCAAGAGTTATTTTAATACCTTCTTGCTCTCTTCAGAATTTCAGGTTTTTTAAGTGGTTTCTCCCATTTTTTCTCACTTTCAGTTACTTAAAACTGTTTCTTATTTGTGGTCCAAATTTTTTTGTTTCCTATATTAAATCTATTTCTCCAATATATCTAGACTGCTGCCAACTAGAGTTAATAAATTTTGAATGACTGCTCAGGATTTATTCTATGTTTATATTCTATGTTATTTCATATACAATAGAGTATGAATGAAAACAAGTATCTAGAAGACCAATATTTCTTCAATTTTCACCTTGTGGAAGCTGGGTATTAAAATAAAAATAAATTAAACTCTTGGGCTGGGAACTCCCTGACCATATTTCTCTCACTCTGCTGGGTGTCTCTATGCCCTCTTTCAATCTTGTGTGTGTAGTCAACAGGCACTGTATTTATTCAGGCAGTGCCTGGCCCATCAAGATCCTTTCCCAGAGGAAGTAATGAATAAAGAACAGAGGGAAGAGCTGAGTTGTAGCTCCCTACCTGCTAACAAGAGGAAGAGGAGCAGCATTTTAGATTTGAGCCATACTCCACTAGAGTCTGCCAAAAATCAGTTGTGTCTTTAAGCATATCAATTAGAATCAGAAGCTTGGCATCCTGAAAAGACCTCAATATCCTTGTTACTATCCAGAAGGGAAAAAAAGATTCAAAGACTTGTAAGTGATGTGACCAAAATCCAAAGACTGTTAGTGGTATAGGTGTATTCAGTTTGCAAGTCCCTCTCAGTCAAGTGTACTTTCTTTTAAATCGTGATTTACTGGGCACCAATTTATCTCAAGAGGTGATGCTTACCCTCTTTAATTTTTTTTAGAGATAAGGTCTCACTCCGTCACCTAGGCTGGAGGGCAGTGGCCCCATCGTAGCTCCCTGCAGCCTCAAACTCCTGGGCTCAAGCAATCTTCCTACCTCAGCCTTCTGAGTAGCTAGGACTATAAGGTATGCACCACCACGCCCAGCCAATTTTTTTATTACCCCCTTTATAATACCACCTATCTCACAGGACTACCAAGATTAAAGGAATTAAGGTAAACAAAAGTATTTAACAAATTTATAATACCACTTCATGCTATTGTGGAGAACACCAAGAGATCTGGCACCATTTAAAGTACTAATAGCACAAAAGTATTATGAGGCCATCTTGTCATCCAAATCCTATCCCTCTTGAAATTTAGCCTGATTTTATAATAAAAGCATTCGCCTTGCCACCACTTAAAAGATATCAGTATGAGCTACAATACCCCCTCATGCTGACAATTCACCTGAAGACTTCTGATCAACAATCACAACACTGTGTTGTACCTTCTGCTTTGAACAGTGGGTACCAAACAGCTGGGTAGGCCAGAGTTCATAATCAGGCAGCCTAGGATTACACACAGCCCATAAATGTGTTTTGGTCTACATGACAATTTTTTAAATGGCAAATTTTTAACTAAATACATTAAAATCCAGATTTCTGTATTTTTTCGAAAAAAAATCAGAAGATCCAAGGACACTAGCCCCACTTCCTCACATGGCTACTGGAACTGAGCAGTGACTGCCACCTTTAGATTGGGCACATGCTCTCTAGTTCACCAAGGCCCATCCTACTTATTACTACATAATGGACATTGGGCTTAGAGACCCCAGGGGTAGATGCTCAAAAGAAAACTTGAGTTAATAAAGACTTGTTTATTCTTTTGGGGCCAGTTTTTTCTGGCTCTATCACTCATTAGCTGTGTTACTTTTGGGTAACACACTTAACCACTAAGCGTTAAGCTATTTGTGTTAAATGGGGATATTGTAATACCACCTAACTCACAGAGTTATCAAGATTAAAAGAAATAAAGTATATAAAAGTATTTAAAATGATTGAAATATAAGTACTCAATCATTTCAAATTTAACACAAGCTGAAATGTACTAACTTCTAAGCCTAAATTTCCCCAAAACTTCAAACTCGCAGAAGTCAGGGCACCACCCATGGGGAAAAACTATAACTGAACAGTATTTCTTATCATATGATAATTTGGTATCTATTGCTATATCCTTAATAAGGCCTATAAATCAGAATAACAGATTTCCAGCAAATTCTCTTAGCCAGAAATATATAAATTTACTGAACTGCAAAATATATAAATTTACTGAACTGCAAAAATTTCTGAAGTCTTCAGTTATGAGTCAACAAACAAGTCTCCCACCACCACCAAAAAGAAAAAAATATATTTGAAGTGACAGATTAGGCAATGAGCTCCTTCAGTGCAGAGGCCACCTCCATTCCTCATTATCTCCACTGCCCAGCACAGTGACTGGCACACAACAGCAGCAGCTCAAGGGCTACCTCCTCCCTGAAGCCTCTCCAGGGGGTCCCCATCCACATGATGTAGTACCGAAGGGTAGAGATTCCAGAGTTTAGTAGATAGTCCCCTCTAGCTCACAACTCCACCAGCTGTATAAACTCAAGGACGTTATTTAACCTCTCTGGGGCCTAGTTTCCTCATCTGTAAAATCAGGAAGCTAACTGCACCTTCTCACACAAGAAGAATGAGATAAAGCATTTAACACAATAAGTACTTATTAGCTACCATCACCAGTATTCCCTTCTTTGTGCTCCCTGGTACTCCTGTGGGGACTTCTACCTTAGCACCCATCGTACAATAGTTCACCAGCACCTACATCTCCCTCAACTTCAGGATGGGGAAAGTTTTATTCCTCTTTGTATCCCCAAGATCTAACATTTTGCCTGGCACTGCTGAATGAATCAGAGATCCTCAAAGTACTTGTGAACCAGAAAGTTGTGAGCAGAAACTAGTATTTCTCTCTCTTGCCTGGCACTCAAGCCCTCACTGACTCTGACTCCTACTGTCCTTCCAACTTTACATCTCGATAACCTGCTGAAAGCAATGGCTTAGCTTTACTCAGGCTGTAACCTCATTCACCACTCTAAAACCATGCCACAAGCAATATATTTCTGCATATTACAGCTATCATTTTGGAAGACTTTACCATGTACCAAGCCCTTTATCCACATTAGCTCATCAAATATTCACAACACTTCAAGAAGTCCTTATTATTCCCCATCCCAACCCCTAGAGGAAAATGATGCTTAGAGTTATGAGCCACAGGCTACACATCCAGTAAGAGGAGGGACCAGGAATTTGAATCCAGAGTCTGTGCTTATTCTCTATAGACTGTCTTCTCTACTCATATTCAAAGTTGAGCTGACACACCTGCCATCTCGGCTTGAAAGAGAAAAGTCTTCTCTATATTTAAAGGATTTCTGTACTATTTTGACATTCATATTTTTTCTCTTATATAGTTGTTTCCATATGAACTTGCATAAAGAAAGCTATGGTATGAAAAAGAAGGCAAGACATGTAATGGAAAAAGCACAGATTTAGGCATCAGACAGAACTGGGTTTGAATCCTGGCTCTGTCTCATACCAAGTGTGTAATTTATCCTAAGTCTTCCTAATCTGTAAAGTGAGGTTAAAATAATTAAACAAGAGAAGCCTATATACAATATACAGTAAATAACAGAGTTTCGTTTACTTCATATTATGAAGCATTATCTGGCCATATCCCATCCCTCGAAAGTTAATGATCCATTCCCATTCTGTACTGTCTCACAAAAAGAACTTTCACACAGCAATGTTGGACTTATTAATTTCCTTATCTCTGTCACTAAATTGAGCTCCCTGCAGGCAAAGAGTGAGACCTATTTATCTCTACATTGCCTAGCATGGTAGCTGGCATATATCCATACTCAGTAAATGTTTGCTAAATGAAATAATTGTAAATATAATAAGTGTTTATAGGATTCTAGAAAAGAAATCATTTGCAGATTGTGTTGTTCTGAATTGGTTGGGGAAGGCCAACTTTAGCTGGGCCACGGGTAGCACCTCAATAGGTAGAAAAAGAAAAGGGGAAATCTTCTAGGCAGGGTAGATAGAATGTCCTATAAAAAGTAATGGACATAGGAAACAACAAAAGTGATCTGAGACCCTACTTATCTAGGGTAATGGATCAGGGTGGAGTAATTAAGGAAGGGGACCTTTTCAAGAATAAACTGGAAAGGTAGCCAGGAGCCAGATCAGGAGGTGTGGAGGAACATAAGTGCCGTCTGACACTCACACTAGCTGAAGGTAGGCATGAGCACACAGCTGAACGGGAAAGGGGCTACCAGCATGCCCCATAGGCTTCAGAAATCTTGCAGGTGTGTAAACTGAAAAAGATGAAAATAATTATTGCTTCATCAATAACTCTTTCAGTGTTTACTGAGCACCTTGTAATGGCTCATAGAACATGAGGAATAAAATATGGTGCCTCCTTTTCTGCTCGAGTGGGTTTTAACATTAGTTATCCACCCCTTCTGCTTGTCAAAATAGAATGAAAATGCCGACTTTTTTTTTTTTTAACTGATGTGTCTCCATTTGACTGTTCACATTTGGGAAAGTTTTGAACTCTGTCGATGTTGATTTTGGTTTATAACAACTTGGTGCTTTGCACAGTTCCAGGTACTATGGTGGGCTTCAAAAATTACTTGCATTCAAAATGAACTTTTAACCAATTTCTGAGTCAATTTTTGGGTCTCTGGTTAAATATCCTCGTTTACACTACAATTTTTTCAGCCTTAAACAAATCCAGAAGAGTCCTTGCCACTCCCATAAACAAACTGAATCAAAGTTACAGCAGAAGTCTAGCTAGAAAAATGTCTCTCAGGCTGTTTACCCTGGGGGCATGGGGAGAAGGGGCTAGGAAACAGGGACCAAACAGGCAATGCTTGGAAAACTAAGTTTTCACATTATGAAGACCAGGGCACCCAGATATTGCAGGGCCAGAAACTGTCGGAGCACCCACCCCTCACCCCAACACTACCAAGTCCGCTAGTTTCTCCTCCTCTAAATGACACACCCGGCTGTCAGACTCATGACAACCTCCGGTTCTGGAAAGGGCCAGGAAAAGGATGCTCCCAGGCCACCTGAGCAAGGGCCTGACTGGAGGCCCGCTGGGCAGCGCCGACACCGGAGGAGCGAGGGGGGCCGCTAGGTCCCGCGGGCGGGCGAGCTGGTGGGCTGGCGGGCGAGCAAAGGAGCTAGCGGCTGAGGCAACCTTTACCTGAAGCTGCTTCCACACTACGGGCCGGGTCGGCCCCAGGACACGTTCCTGAGGGGAGGGCCCGGCTCCCCCACGCCTCCCGGCCCCTGCCCCGAGCTCTGCACTCTTGGGATCCACGGGACCGGCGCTCCTCCCGGCCCGCTCAGCTGCCGCTTCCCGGGTTCGCCCTCATGCCCCTGCTGCTCGCCGCCGCCGGCTCGCCGAGCAGCAGCCCTGTTACCCCGAGCCGCGCTACGACCCGGAACCACACCCCGGCGCTCCGGAAGTCCCCGACCGGGAAGGAGCCTCTGGCTGGGGACGTAGTGCGCAAGCCCCAGAGCTGAAAGCAAGGCGCGGCGCCCTCCCGGGGGGCGGGGCCAGGCGGGAGGCCGTGCGCATGCGCATTGCTTCTTCGGCCTTGGGAAAGGCCTGGGGCAGGGATTGACTGGGAATTCTGGCAAGATATACCAGCGCCTGAGCTTTCCTTGAACAGAAATCAACGTTAGGCTCCTCCGTCGAATCTTCCTCTTTCTCCCCACTTCCATGGAGAAAAGCCCTCAGTGCATCCAGAAATTAGTGATGAGGCTGCTCTGTATCAGAAAGACCTAGTTCAAATGCTATCTAATTTGCTGTGTGTCCTAAGACATGACACCTCCCCTCTCTGAACCTCAGTTTTCCCATCAATAACAATAATTCCAAATTTAGAGTATTGCTGTGGGAATAGAATGGGATGCTTGAAAAACACTCAGCACTAAAAATAATAAACACGCAGTAAATGTTAGTTACTTCTCTTATCTGTAATATGGAGATGATACTAATATTCCTCAAGAACTGCAAGAAGATTTTGGTGAGATGTAAGAGGACTGGCACAGAATAGGAGCTGAATGTTTGTGCTGTCTCCCTTTCTCTGTCTCTCTTCTCTCTCAGGAAATCGGTGGGTGAAGCCACAGAGAAGGGGGCAAAAAGGACTCAAGCAGTGCAATGTGCTGTTCTTCCACGTGAGAGATAACCTGAGAAGTCTCTCAAAAATGCACATTAGCAAAAGAAAAAAGTCTAGGTTGAATTTCAGCCTTGGGGGGCTCCTACCCAATTTTAAAGTCACCAACACATACACCATGGATCCACCCATGTGTTCAAATACAGTTAGTGTCACTTAATGAGGAGGATAGGAGAAGTGCATCGTTAGGTGATACCATGGTTGTGCAAACATCACAGAGTGTACTTACACACACCTAGATGGTATAGGCTCCTACACACCTAGGCTATGTGGTATAGCATATGGCTCGCTCCTAGGCTACAAACCTGTACAGCATGTTACTGTACTGAATACGGTAGGCAATTGTAACACAATGGGAAGTATTTGTGTATCTAAACATGTCTAAACATAGAAAAAATACAGTGAGAGTACTGTATTATAATCTTACGGGACCACCATCCTCTACACAGCTTGTCATTGTCATTATGCAGTGGATAACTGTGTATGATTGATCTCTTACCACATACCAATACTGTAAAAAAACTGCACCTTAGCACCCAGATGCACTCTTGTACACACACCACAATGGTTCCATCAGGGAGACTGTTGGAGCCACTTCACCAAAGCAACAGGTGTGAACAAGTTTGTGATCAAATGCTCTACCACTGAGCTATACCCCCTCTAACAAGTTTGGATATTGGATTTTCTGAGGTCACCAGGTTACCTATTCCCCCCTAAATCTTACTCTCCATTTTCCCCTCTCTTGAACCCCAATCTGAAGCACAGCTGCCTTACTGTCCCTTAGGCATATTAAACCCTACTTAAATAAAACTGAAATCAACTGTAGCTTGTATAGGTTCTAAAGCTGGAATGCCCACTCTGCCACTTACAAGTTTTGTGACTTCGTCACTCCAAGCTGCCTCTGTAAATATCCTTATCTGTAAAATGGGAATGACAAAAGTCCTAACTAACCTCATTGGGCTGTTGTGAGGATTAAATGAGCTAATGCATATAACTCACATAGAACAAAGCCTGCCATGTGGCTAACATTTACCAAATGCTTACCACTATTACTATACCTCAATTAATAAATAGGTACTTACTGAATGTCCCTATGTATTAAGCCTGTCCAAGGCACTGGAAATTCAGTGGTGAAAAAGCCAGACAGGGACCCTGCCCTCAAGAAGCTTATAACAAGTTTGAAACACTGTAGTTATTGTGGCAAGTTGGCATGCAGGGATATATGGTATGATTTCAAGGACAGTATTGAGAGTCTAGTTGAAAAGGAAGACTCTGAATTTATGGTGATACTAATATGATGGCTTTTGTGATTTTTCTATAGCTAGTGAGAAGTTGGGTTAATCCAAAGAAGGGGTTTTACCAGACGGGTGTGATGGGGTCAAAGAGTTTAAGATCTCAGCTTTTAAGAGTGCTTAAACCAAAGGGCCACAGAATATGTGCTGGATAGGGAAGTAAGAGAATTCCAGAAAGGCTCACGTCACTGTCCTGAAGGTTCCAGTACAGATATAATAGAAGTCACTGATGGAGCAATGCACAAAGGTGGAAGCTATTGTCAGAGACTGACGTTTTAACAAATAACCTCGGACAAAGAGCCATGTGGGAGTGGGGGCCCAGCTGAAGTGGAGTGGAGGAAAAACCACTGAAGATGAGACGGTGAAGAGATGCTTGTGGTCCCCAAAAGCTCCCAGGATGGTGGACAGATGTGGGCTGAAAAGGAAACCAGAGGTGCTTCCCACCCTTCTGCAACTTAGGAACAGCATTGAGGAGGGAGGTAGATGAGGAGGAAAGAGGAGAGGAAAACCAGATGGCATGAACCTCCAAGAAGGCAGAGTTGTATCAGAGGGTGGAAGTGGCATTAAAGAGCAAAGCATACATTGACCTATCTTCTGACCTAGGGTGTACGGTGGTAGGACCATGAGACCTAACACATATGAAAAATTAATATTTTTACAGCACACTGATGGTGCTGGGCCAGGGGCTGGCTAGGGGACTCCAGTAGACATGAAGGCAGAGGGAACTGTATGTACCTCAGTATATCCATGACAATCAGGTTTCACAGCTTTCATGCCCAGCTTGGAAAAGCAGCCACATTAGGGGATGGAAGTTACTTTTCTTCCACTTCCCAAGATTAGAAAGGGGGCAGTGAATAAAGGTTCAAAGACATCTACTAGCTGTGAGGACTTTCACAAGTTACTTACCTTCTCTCTGTCTCGTTTTCTCCTCTAGATTGTTGTGAGGATTCAGTGAGGAGAACTTAGAACAGTGCCTTGGTCCATAAATGCCAGCTTTTAGGGCCAGGCACACCAAGATGGGCAGCAGGGATCAGGCCCCTTTATATACATTTGCTTTCCCTAACATCCTGCTCAAACCTCAATCACCCTTTCCTTCTCCACTCAGTAAACTCTTATTCATTTTATTCTAATGGCTTAAAACAAATGCCATTTATTATTTCTCAGGATTCTGTGGGTTAATGGGTAGTTCTCCTGCCAGTCTTGCCTACGCTTGCTCATGCAATTGCAGTTAGATGGGAGTTAGAATAGTTGGAAGGACTAATACAGCCTCACTCATATGACTGAAGATGTTGGCCAGGGTACTTTGGGTTTTTCTCCTTGTGGTGTCTCCAGTGGCTATCTTGGCTTTCTATGTAACGTAATGGCAGGATTCTAAAAGAATAAATTACAATATGCAAGTGCTTTTTAAAAACATATTTTTATTGTGGATATATGTATAAGCTATATTAACCATTTCTAAGTGTATCCTATTCATTCCTGAAGACCCAATTCACATACTGCTTCCTCCAGGAAGCTTTCCCAGAGCTCCTCTCCCTAACAGGTCACATGACGAGCTTGATCCTCTGTGTTGAGTGTTTATCATGTTTTCGGACGTTCTTTCAACACACATCTGTCTCCTCGATAGGCCATGAGGAATGAGACTGTTATTATTTTTGTATACTAAAAAGCTTAAAATACCATAAACACTTGGTAAACTGTGTGTTAAATGAAAAGATGCTCAAAACATGCACAAGAAGCAAAGCAATTGGAAACCTCATTTTCTATAAGCATTATTTGTACATGGAAAATACCACTTTGTCAAACATGACAATAAGCCCAGAGTAAATATAATCGGATGAAAGTAACACTCTTTCAAGCCCTGCCAAAGCTTTAGGATAATGGAGGCACCTTGTAGTTTCTCTGCAAATGTGCATTCTTAATACTTTATATATGTTAATATGTTTCCCTGCTATTTTCTCAATTTTGGCTTCTCATTTTGAAATATGTTTTTTCTCCCATAGAGAAAACATAGGCATTTATACTCCTGTGGTACAAAGCAATTCCAGGAAAAGAGTAAATTCGGTGTCAAAAATCCATTCAAACTATTTTAGAGAAGCCCCCTAGAAGTGTGTAATTTCAGAGAGCAATATAGTATTTTTTTCAAATTTAAATGACATTTCAATGTGAAGAATTTTTTAAAGCAAATGTATTGCTTATAATAAGGTGAATTTGGTGAGTAGAAGGGAAGCACAGAATTAACCAACCAGAAAATCTTAAACGCAACACTTTGAGGATACTATTTAAGTACAGATCAGTCCTGGGGGCTAGACAGATTCACTGAGCTTTGTTCTATTGAGTTTTCACGCTGAGTATTATTTCTGGTGAGGATCCCTTGTTAGGTACTTGAGGTAAAAAGTAGAACATCTGGCTGGTATTTAGTGTCTCTCTGGCTACATGTCCCTTCCCAAAATTCAGGCCCTATAACCAGCTTCTAGTAGTACTGTTTCTTGCTTTAAAGGTTAGCTAGTACTGTGAGTGCCAACTCCTAAATTAGTTGATGTTAACGGTACTTAGAATGCAAAAAACAGACTCGTATGTTTTGTCGAATGCAACTTCCAAGAATGCATAATTAACAGTGTCTCCATTAATATACAGTATGTTCAACAGTGAGACACCGCTATCATAAATAAAGGTAGACATGGATAAATTTATAATTAAAAATGCATTAGAAATTACAAGCATAATTTATTTACTAATGTGCACTGGAATAAATTTTATGTGTAATATTTTAAAACAGGGCATTAATAAATAATAGTGAACATAAAATGTTTTTGCAGCTAAAAATATTTCAATAAATATTAGTAAGTTAAATGTGCTGCAGAGTTATAATTGCTATGAAGTAAAGTTTATAGAATGCAAACACAACACAGAGGACTATTTCTTGGGTGTATTCAAAATATCAGAGACACATAACTGCTTTTCTTTAAAGCTGACAAGTCAGGTATTCAAAGTAGTGCCTGCAAATGTTTTAAGAATAAAAGCATAGGGACACCCAAATAGTGAATAATTGATTATGGTTTGAGACAACCAAGATCCCTTTGAGCAAGTGCATTGGGTATTTATAGATTAGTGGATTCAAATCTTATCCACCTGTTTGGCCCACATTAATTTGGAGCAATTTCTCCCACCTGAGTACTCCTTTAAATCTTTCTGAACCTTTCACTTAAAAATTGACCTTGCCTTCACTGTGCTTTTGTTCTATCAAGGGCAAACAGTTCCTAGATGCCAAGCACTGTTCTAAGTGCTCTCATATTTTACTGATTCCATGGTATAAACCACTTCGCTCTATTGGCTCCATTATTTTAATTTTACATTTATTTAACCTTCTGAGTGTTCACATCATGTGTCCTCAGAGAGACTATAAGGCCCACAACACACACAGTAGTGTATTTGTTTGTTTGTTTGTTCGATGTGCCTGAAAATGGAGTTTATGTTTATGTGTAGGGTATTTTCTTCGAGGTAAGATTGTAGCTAATTAACAGTAAGGAATGGCATCCATCATTGGATGAGTCTTACTCTGTGCCAGGCCTTGGGCTAATGGCTTTGTATACTTAGTATAATTTAATCTCATAACAATCCAATAAATAGATGTTGTTATTATTCCCATTTAGCAAGTGAGGAAACTGAGCCTCAGAAGAGTGAAGTCACTTGCTCAAGATCATACAACTAGTAACTGGCTGACTTGGAAGGCCTAAGCTCTACACTTCCCCCAATAATCACCAGTAGCCCCTGTTCTTAAAATAACCATGTCCTTTCACTAAATCACATTGCCTTCCAGCATCTCATGATCCTTTCAGCTGGGATTTTCCCCCCATTGATATCTAATCTAAGTCCCTCCTGCTCCCATTTAAGTTAATTCCCTCATGTCCTGTCCTTAGTAGACAAGAACTGATGTTTAAAACACTTGAGTAATATCCCTTTAGATATTTGAAGATGGCTATTAAATTCTCCTTAACCTTCTTTTCTCCATGATATGTTATTAGTAACCCCAATTCTTTTTGCCTTTTCTCACAGGGACTCTTTCTAAAGCATTCCACCCCCTGAGCCATGCTCCTAGAAAGCAGTTTCAGGTTTTCCATATCTCAATTCATTATCATCACATTCAAAGAGCATTTATTAAGCAACCACATGTGCATGTGAACTGTGCTAGAATTTATACAAGGCAGGAAAGCAGATGTTGCCCTAGTTATAAGAGTATATCTGGATCTCTAAATACAGGTTGAATATCCCTTATCTGAAATGCTCAGGACCAGAGGTGTTTTAGATTTCATTTTTTTTTTCAGATTTTGGAATATTTGCAATGGTTCAGCATCCCTAATCCAAAAATCTGAAATCTGAAATGCTCCAATGAACATTTCCTTTGAGCATGACATCAGCACTCAAAAAGTTTCAGATTTTAGAGCCTTTCGGATTTTGTATATTCAGGTTAGGGATATTCAACCTATAATGTTCTTTTAAATCCTTCCTGTGACTCCACCATCTTCCCACCTCAACTGGGACAGTTTACTAAACTATAAATAACCTAAAGTGGGGACGTATCTCAGTCATCATAGCATCCCTGATGACTGGCATAGTGGGAGCACATAGTAGATGTTCAAATAAATATTTATACTATAGGGAATGAGGAGTATCAGTTGATACTATGTCCCAAGCTAACGCACTCCACACATGTTGGATAACCTTAGAATAATGATCTCTGTATCCACGGTCCAGAACAATTGTAATATGAGCTCAGTAACTATTTCCTGAATGAAAATTACATGCAGTAAGTGCCTGTTGAAAGAATGTGCAAATATTGTCAGCCGAATGACCTTGGGCAAAACCAGTGCCTATGACAATGATGAAAAAATGCTAGCTCAGGAGTAAAATAAAGGCCAGGAGAGGTGGCTCACACCTGTAATTCCAGCACCCTGGGAGGCTGAGGTGGGAGGATCCCTTGAGGCCAGGAGTTTGAGACCAGCCTGAGCAACAAAGGGAGATCCCATTCTACAAAAAAAAAAAAAAAAAAAAGCCCACTCACCTGTAATCTCAGCTACTCAGGAGGCTGAGGCAGGAAGATGGCTTGAGCCCCAGAATTTGAGGTTGCAGTGAGCTGTGATGACACCACTGCACACTAGCACAGGCAACAGAGTAAAACTCTGTCTTTAAAAAAAAAAAACAACTAGTAAAACAAAACAAACAAAAAAACAAGCAGCCTGAAAGCTGAAACCACACAGTCTTGACCTGCTCAGGGCTTTTCTGCTTCTCTTGAAAAATTGGAAGGATGTGGCTACATTAGGCCTACAGCCTACTTGTCAATGATTAGGCCGCCCTCCTGCTGGGTAGTAGATGTGATGAAGGCCAGGTGGCAGCCACCATTCATCATGACACTTGTGCTGTGGCTTATCTTATACCTACCCTGCTGTACTCATTTGACCTGGCACTGTAGGTACTTGAGTTTGAGCCCCCCGTCTGGCTTTAGGAAACAGCCTAGGAACTCATTTCTGCTTTTACAAAGCAGAGGTATGGGAGGGGAAAGGGGATACTTAAGGGCAAGTCTCAAAACCTGCTTCACCTGGGAGAACCTGTTCCTTCCAAGCACAGGTACAATGTCTTACATAATCTGGAAACGTGCTAGACAGAAAAGCTCTGGAAAATTAAGGGGGTACTGGGGCTGTCAATTATTCATCTTTGTATTTCCTAGCTCTTTGCCAAAATCTCAGCACAAAATGCTGCTTTGACTAGAATAAACTAATTCTAGCTTCAGCTCATCTGTGATGTTGGTGGGCAGAGTCACAAAACTCCTCTGTGCCTTGGTTTCCCCATTTATAGAGTGGAAATGATACCATCTACTTGGGCAGGATCATATGACACCATTTTGTGAATTACAAAATGTTACATATATGTAAGCTGCAAAAGATGAAAAATCTGCCTCTCAAAGATGTCTAGACTTTCACATTCTTTTCCAAAAAGTAAAAGTTTCTGAAGTACACATTTTTCCTTCAGATTCAACAATAGCAATTTTGAATTAAATTCTATTCATTTTGATTTAAAAATGTAATCCTTAGACATTTTTGTTTTTCCTTGGCACTCCTGGAACAATTAATTTGCTCACCACAAGTGCATACCTATTTCCAAGGTCTTGGTTTCGTATACCATTCTCCAATAAAAGGAACAAGGGCTCCTTGGAGAAATGGACAATTGAAGGACAGGGTAGGAAATATACAAGATGAGCATCTTGTAGCTCCACAAAGTAAGAAAGTGCTTAAAACAAAAAACCAAGCAAAAACAAAACCTACATTGGTGGGAGTATGTCAAAGGGACATAGAGCTAACTAAAAGCTCTCTCAGTGGCCAAAGCTGAAGCAATTTGAGCAAGAAAATAAATAAAGTAGTATTGGATTATAATTCAATGTATAAAATAAAATATCCATGAGTCCATACGGATATAAATAAATGATTGAATAAATTAAATAAATGTAGGAGATGAGAAAAATCTCCTGTGAAAGAGAATTTCAAACAATTTACATAGACACAATACTTTGCCCTCCAGGAAGAGAACATAAATCCCTACTCCTTAAAGTGTAGAACTATGAATAGTGACTTCCTTCCAATATATACAAAATGAAAAGGAGGAAACGGTAACTTTATAGCAAAGAAACCTGACAAACACTACCTCGTCCAGGTGATCAAGGTCAAAATCAACAGTGATAAGTCATGTTGATAGTGTATATTCGTGATGTGATGAAAATGGCACTTTGCCTCTGCGGTCTTCCTCCCCCAAACCTATAACCCCAGTCTCATCATGAGAAAAACATCAGACAAATCCCAACTGAAGGGCATTGAACAGAATTCCTCAAATTATCAAGGTCAGTAAGGACACACAAAGTCTGAGAAACTGTCACAGTTAAGAGGAGCCTAAGGACACACAACGACTAAATGTAATGTGGTCTCCTGGGTGGGACCCTGGAACAGAGAAAGATATTAAGTAAAACCAAGTAAATCTGAATAAACTATGGACTTTAGTTAATAAATTTAATCATTTATTCATAAACTTCAGTTGGTTCATTAATTGTAACAAATGTTAAGATGTTAACAATAGGGGAAACTGGGTGAAAAGCTTAGGGGAAATTTCTGTACTATTTTCTCAATTTTTCTGTAAATCTAAAACTGTTTTAAAAATAGATTCTATTAAGAATTATTTTAAAGATGATTCACCATTAACTTCTCTTGCCATTGAAAACTGAGGTAGATCTCTGGAAAGTTACACAAAGGGATATAAAACACATATTACAAGATGATATAAAAGTAATATATACAGTATGACAGCATTTAGGTTTTTAAAAATACACAAACCAAAATTACACACACACATGCTCACACATGTGTATGTGTAGACACACATCTGTACATACACCCTCTATAAATGCTTTGGCAAAGGCCTGCAGACATTAACAAATGATACCAGAGATTATCTCCAGGGAGGAATTGGCAATATGGAGGTATGCTCAAGAAGGACTTGGACTTTATACTTTTTGAAAACTATTTCAAAGGGAACATAGCAAATATTACTTGTGTAATCAGAAAATAAATAAGAAAATGAACAAACTTTTTTTTAAATTTCAGAATATTACAGGGGTACAAATGTTTAGGTTACATACATTGCCTTTGCCCTGCCCGAGTCAGAGCTACAAGTGTGTCCATCCCCCAGGCGGTGCGCACCACACCCATTAGGTGTGAATATACCCATCCCCTCATCGCCCCTCCCACCTGCCCTACACCTGATGAATTTTAGCACTATATGTGCACATGAGTATTGATCAATTAATACCAATTTGATAGTGGCTACATGTGGTGCTTGTTTTTCCATTCTTGTGATACTTCACTTAGTAGAATGGGCTCTAGCTCTATCCAGGATAATACAAGAGGTGCTAGTTCACCATTGTTTTTTGTGGCTGAGTAGAACTCCCATGGTATACATATACCACATTTTATTAATCCACTCATGTATTGATGGGCACTTGGGTTTTTCCCACATCTTTGCAACTGTGAATTGTGCTGCTATAAACATTCTAGTGCAGATGTCTTTTTTATAGAATGTCTTTTTTTCCTTTGGGTAGATGCCCAGTAATGGGATTGCTGGATCAAATGGTAGTTCTACTTTTAGCGCTTTGAGGTATCTCCATACTGCTTTCCACAGTGGTTGTACTGGTTTGCAGTCCCACCAGCAGTGTATGAGTGTTCCTATCTCTCTGCATTCAGGTCAACATTTGTTGTTTTGGGACTTTTTGATAACAGCAATTCTCACTGGAGTTAAGTGATATCTCACTGTGGTTTTGATTGCATTTCCCTGATGATCGGAGATGTTGAGCATTTTTTCATATATTTGTTGGCCATTAGTCTGTCTACTTTTGAAAAATTAACTTTTAAAATGAAAATCCGCTAACGTCCATCCGTCACAGAGCATTATTAACTGTAACAAATGTATCCCTGCCACATGGATTGCAGACTTTGTGCCTTGGGCTCCAGGGCCAGCAGTATAGCCAGTTCCCTTCCCTAGCTTGGATCTCAGATGGTCATGCCTCTGTTCTTCCTCTTTTTTTTTTGAGACAGAGTCCTGCTCTGTCTCCCTGGGTAGAATGCAGTGGCATCATCATCATAGCTCACTGCAACCTCAAACTCCTGGGCTCAAGAGATCCTCCTGCCTCAGCCTCCCAAGTAGCTGGGACTACTGGTATACACCACCATGCCCGGATAATTTTTCTATTTTTTGTAGAGATGGGGTCTTGCTCTTGCTCAGGTTAGTCTTGAACTCCTGACCTCAGGTCATCCTCCCATCCCAAAGGGCTAGGATTATAGGCGTGAGCCACTGAGCCTGGCCTCTGTCCTTCCTCTTTTACCTTTGCCCTAAAGATCCCAGGATGTTTTTGGTGGTTGATGCAGAGGACAAGATGTGAAAGCTTCAGAGGACAAGATGTGAAAGCTTCACCTAGGACCAAGTAAAAATGTACAAATGTTTAACCCAGGTTTTTTATATTTACCTTCCCCTACTTTCTCAGCTCAAGGGGTTGTCAAGAGTTTCTGACCCAGGAATGGCATTAATAATAATAATGTTGACCAATGTTTATTTATTCAACAACTAAATTTAATGAGCACTTGACCAGGCAATGTGTCTACATGCTAGGGATAGAATCAGTGAACAAAACAGATGAAAGACCCTCCTCTCATGGAGTTTCCATTCTAATGGAGGGAGAATGACAATATTGAAAATATTTATAAGTAATTGCTAAAATAAGTGAGTGATAGGAGCTATGGAGAAAAATAAACAGGGAATGGGGACAGGAAGTGCCGGGGTGAGTTATAATTTTAAGCAGTGAGGATGGTCAGAGGTGGCTCACTGGTAACATTTGAGCAGAAGTGTAGTTATTTGAAGAGCAATAAGCCAGTAGTGAAGTATTTTATAGATATGATCTCTTTGAATCCTTACAGTTGCCCTATGAAGTAAGTATCCTAATTTTATTACATTCTCATAACACAGATGAGGAAACTTAAGTTTGGGGTAGAGCAGTAATCTGCTCAAATTCATAGCTGATCTAGGCTCTTAACCACTACTTTGTTCTGTAATAGGTTGGCTTCTTTTCCATCCCCTGATGTGACATCAGTTTGGATCTTGTGTCCCACTTTCCAGACGTTCCCTGCCCTTCAGTTGGTGTTGCACAAGCGGAGGCCGGCAAGCAAGCTTGGTTTCAGGCACCCAAAGGCAGACTGCTCTCTTCCCGTTGGCCTTTCTTCCTTTGCATTTTCCTCCTGCCTTCTGACAAGGCCCTTCAAATGACAGCTACCCATGTTGGATTTGCACTTGCAGCCTCCCTTTTGCCCTCCAGCCTCACACATAAAACACCCAGCCCTGGACCGAGCCCCACCACAGCCCCATGGGACTTGTCCCAGCCCAGCCTCCTCCCTTGGTGGGCCTGGGAGTAGGAGAATCAAACAACTCAGCTATGACGACCTAGGGACAATTCTGTTTAATGTCTAATCCACACTGGGAAAAAACAAGTTGATTCTCTTAACTGGCAAGGTCATTAAAAGCTAAAAAACACTAACACATTTGGTGTTCATTTTTCCATGTTATCAATTCTGAGTAAAACAATGATCATGCTGGCCATTGCAAATTACCTTTCAGGAGCCAGAAGGCGGCATGGAAGAAACATGCTGCTTAGAGGACAAAAGGAAACAATGCCTGCGGAGGACATTCTGGAAGAGAGTAGGGAAATAAGCAGAGCTTCAGAATCACCAAGGAAGTGGCGTGGTTTGGATTTGCTGCATACAACATGCTATAAAAACAGAATAGGACTTTAAAACTTGGCTTAGAATTTCCCCCTGATGTTTATGGAATACTTAAGTCATGTTTTGCACATACCACCTCCTTTAATACTAACACTAACCCTAAAAATAGTTACTATAATTGTACCCACTTCAGAGTTGAGGAACTGAGGCTTAGAGAATCAAGATCACCTGCAGGGCGGGGATTTAAACTCAGGTCTGTCCAAAGCTCTAACTCTTGATCCAATGTCTATCCCATAAGAAGACCTTGTAAATAAACTAGCATGAGAGAAGGTTAAATAGCAAGAAGTTGTGTAAATCATTGTATATTAAACATTCCCTGGAAATGCATACTTTCCTGAGTGGAAATATTCATCTTGCTCCTCCCCCTTTGAGAACACTTAATACGGAGAGAGTAAGATGCACTAACAAAGCACTCACACATTTGGTGTTCTAACTGGAGGGGTTAATGGTAAACCACAAAACATTTAGGCATCATCAACAAGTTTTCCCATGCTATATTTTATTTTGTTTTAATTTTTCTCATTTGATGTAGAATGCTTTATTATTGTATTCCCAAATTGAATTTTTATTTTTCTCAGAATAATGGTCCACAGAGATTAAAGGTAAAATAATGCTACAAGGCTTATAACACAAAGCTCTTATGTTGTGTTTTCTATCACTTTCTTCTCCCTGATTCTGGTCCTTGGGAGATATAATTTGGATACTAAACTGTGAGGTTTTTTTAAAAGGCCCAGTTTAGTCCTTTTCTATTTGTGTGTGTGTGTTTACAAAAATGATGATAATTTATTCTACAATATTTCTTTTAAAATGAACAATTACTGCCAGAGAAACATGAAAATGCATCTCCTTTTTTATAATTAAAATTCAAGCCTTCATCTCCTTTTTTATAATTAAAATTTTTTTTTATCAAAGTTATACATAAGATTTGTTTAATAAACGAAATAGTTCTAGCTAAAAGTCTGGTGCATGCTACATTACGGCAGATCTGTCCTCAATAAATGAGGGAAAATCGCAACCATTTTGCACTGACGGTGAAGTTCCCCGTGGTGCACGATCGCTCGGCAGCATCTGGTTCTTCCCCTCTTAGATACAAAGGCAGGCAGAGTCAACTTTATAAATCCTATTACAAAAATAGGCATCTTTCCCCAAAGTGTGCATAAGAATGCATGCTTTCATAGAACATCTGAGTTGAGTGATGAAATACCAAATGAAACACATTTTTTATTTCTTGCAGTTTGAATAGGGTATGAGAATGCATTTCCTTTCCAGCTAGATCCTAAGACGGGGCCAGATATCTATGGAAATGCTCACACATCCCACAATGTGAGCTGACATGAAAGACTTTGCTTTCTCCTGAACAAGAAACCCCCAAAGCCTTTCGTTGCATGATTGAAGGTGCCAGGGCTCTTCGGTCACTGGATAATATGTGATGTTTTTCATTGTGAGGGCTGTACGGAGTACACACGTGCTCTTCGCCGAACAAAATCACTGCAGCTACGCGGGAGGATCTTCCTCATGTGGCCGCGTTTGATCCGACAACGGAACCATTTTCAATGATTGGGCTATTGTTCTAACTAAAATGCTAAAGGTCTTTAAGGTGATTTTTATTCCTCTGATTTCATGTCCTGAATATTCATTTTTAGTTTTCATTATCTAAGTATACAAGATATAGTATAGGATCTGAACCTTTTTGAAATTAATTGCGTTGTAAATCAAACATATTTCTGTAGCATGCACTTACTCATCATTAGCATGCGAGAGTTTCCAGTAAAATATCTTCAGTATTATTTTTATTATTAACATATTTACACTGTCACTCCAGCCCTGCACCCTTTGTGAATCTGTTTTTAAAATAAATATGACCCGATACCAGAGTGATTGGTGCAATAAAAATGCATGATGTGAAATTAATCAAATAAGGTTGGGTTCAATTTATAAGGGACACATTAAGAAAAATTATTTCTTGTTCGGGTATGCCACTCTAGTGAATCAAACAGAGCTGCATATATTTCAGCAAGATACATGTAAAATCTATTCATTCAACAAACATTCATTATGCATTTACTGTGTGCATCACAGGGGATAAAATCAAGCTGAGCAAACAAGAAATTCACACACAAAATAACTGAAGAGCACAAGCAACTGCATAATTGTGGAATATATGTTGAATATCCAAGGATTCCAGAAACAAAAGCTCAAGTAGCAGCAGTGTAGTGCACTGGTTAAGGCTGTGGGTCTATGGATTTATTTCAGTTTTTTTCAGGAAGTAGCCATTAATTTTTGTGTGAAAAAACGAGAGCTGAGAGGCATAATTCATTGTGAAGATAAGTTTTATATTCTGTATATGTGAAGGAAATAAATTTTTAATGCAATAAAATAAAGAGAATGGAAAAAAAAACCGGCTTGGACTTTAGAGTCAGACAGACATGGGTTCAAATCCTAGCTCTGCTACTTACTAGCTCGGTGACCTTGGGCAAGACCTTTCATGTTGTCGAGCTTTGGTGTTCTTATCTGTAATACAGAGATGATCATATCTTCCTCATAGGATTGTGTGAGGATTAAATGAGAGAATATCCTAAGCATGCATTCACTAAATGCGTTGTCTCCTGAGACTGGGGACAAAGAAGCTGTCTTGGGAGCCACTATTGTCAAAGTTGGTGGTAGGAATGAATTGTCGGAGACAGCATTCCAGGCAGAGGAAAACAGCATGGACAGAGGCAAGAAGATAAGTCTGGAAACCAAGTGTTCCCCTCACCTCTGCTTTTTTCCTCCTAGAGCCAGTCGATTAGAAACAAGCCAAGTACTTGCCTTATGAGCAGATGTGAAGGCTCAAAGATGATATCTCCACCCTTCAGGGGGGTTAAAAGTGGTGAAGAATTTCTAGACAGATTAGCAGGAGGAACCCATGGAGAACACTTGGAATCAGCAAGCCTTAGCGCTGGAACTCAGGACCAGACACTGTGAACATCTTGAGGACTGGGGCTTCTTTGGTCTTATTTGACACTGTACCTTACTGCCCAGCACAGGGACTTGTCTAAGATAAGCAATCAATAAGTACTTGATGAAAAAAGAATAAACCACCTGTGTCCTGTAAAATGTGAATAATTATTTACTGACTAGCTGTGTAAACTCAATCCCTGTGCCTCCATTTCTGCAACTATAAAATGGGATAACAGCACTAGCAATTCATTGCCTTCAAAGGCCTGTTACAGGATCAAATGCATTAATATTTGTAAAGTGCTAAGAACGCTGCCTGGCACATGGTCAGTTCTACATTAGGGCTTATTAAATAAAAAATAAATAGATATTAATGGGGGTACTGTGAAGATTAAATAAGAAAATGATTGAAGACAAGTATTTGTGGAGGAAAGGGGAGAAGGAAAAAACTGCCAGCCCATGTAACTTAACCCTGCCCCAAGCAGGCTCAGAAGCACCTAGCCCCAGATCCAATAGGATCTGATGAATCTAAGATTTGTCTTCTTCTCGAGCCCAGCATGCAGTGGGCCCAGGGGAGCTCTTGACCTCCCTGTCCTCCTGCTGTCACTTCCCCTCCTCAGCCCCACTGGTACCAAATTATCCCCTTAGCCCATGGCTCTGACAAGGGCTCCACACTCTGCCATTCCCGAACTACTCCAGGGCCCTATGTGGCTATAACCTGTCTTTGTAGTCATTTCCACTGAGATAGAGTATCTTCTGATTCCTCTCCTACCCCATTATGTTTCCTTCTTAGAATGAAAATACTGCCTCTTTTTGTGAATCACTGCTTCCCAGAAATCCTATTTCCCCCTCCCACCAGAGAGGACCCCTTGGCTACCAATGCAAGATGGTTTGGACTGGGGCTTACATGCCCACCAGCCTTCAAAGTAGTCAGCCCACTGAGCCCCAGCTCTGCCAACTCATTAATTCATTCATTTATTCACATATCCATTTACCTAATGGTGACTCACTTCGTCCTCTGCACCCAGCACGTGGGGCCATGGGCACCTACATCGTTCACAGAGTGTCCCTGCACTCAGAGAGCTCACAGCCTCATTGGGAAGACAGACAACTGATAAAATAGGCTAATTAAGTGCAAAAATAAAAATGTATACAAGATAGGACAGACAAGGGAGAGATCTGCCTTATCTGGGAGATGAAGGGAAGGGTTCCCAGAAACAGAAACATCTGAAATGGGTTTTCAAGGAGGAATAGGGTAAGACCAGGATCATTTCAGACTGAGGTGTAAAAAGGCACAGAGGGACAAAAAGTGAGGAGTGGGGCTGTACTGTAAGGTAGGAGAGAAGCCAGGAGTGGTGAGCAGAGATGATGGAAGCAGTTGAATATGGGGCCAAAAAGCTTAAACTTTATTTTCCTGGTAGAGGAGAGGACTAGGGCGGGCCATGTTGTGACACCTATCCCCCTTTTGGTGAAGGACTCTTGCCCTGGTTGCTTGTAGTGCTGTCTGGGAGCAGTCTTCAGCTCTCAGGTGCCTTTAGGCATTGCCTGGGCTTTGAAGAGCCCCGTTGTCCAAGGTCATGTCCCTCCCTGCCAGCGCAGCCCGCATCCTCTCACTGATGGATGTAAGAGTATAAAGGCCCAGCCATCTTGGCCCAACTTAGGACAACTTGGGAAAGTCATTCTGGTTCTAAAGCTCCCTGTGGGGTTGGCTGAGGCAACCACTGGGTCTGCATCAAAGCTCAGATTTCCCTATTTCCCCTCCTGCTTTCTTCCCTCTCTCTCACAGGTATCGCTGTCGACGGCAGCATCACACATCCCATCCCCACTGCCCTCTCAGGACTTTGTTCCTGGGGAATGTCTGTTCTCTACTTCTCCTACCAGTGAGCCATTTAACATTCTTAGCTCTCTTTCAGATCCCCCAAAAGTCCTCAACCCTATATTGCCTTTCAGCTCCTGTCCTCTTTCTCTCCTCTGTTTTACAGCCAAATTTCTCCAAAGAGGCTGGGCGTGGTGGCTCATGCCTGTAATTCTAGCACTCTGGGAGGCCAAGGTGGGAGGATTGCTTGAGGTCAGGAGTTTGAGACCAGCCTGAGCAAGAGCGAGACCTGGTTTCTACTAAAAATAGAAAAAATTAGCTGGGTGTGGTGGCACATGCCTGTAGTCCCAGTTACTCGGTAGGCTGAGGCAGAAGGATTGCTTGAGTGATCGCTGTGAGCTAGGCTGATGCCACAGCACTCTAGCCTGGGCAACACAGTGAGACTCTGTCTCAAAAAAAAAAAAAAAATTTTTTTTTTCTCCAAAGAGCTGTCTACCTGCTTTCTGCACTCCTCCCTACCATTCAGTCCTTTGTTGACCCATCAAGCTTCTGCCCCACCCCTGGGGTACTCAAGCGCTCCAGACCTCGCCACATCATTAAATCCAGTGGACACCTTAGACTGTAACCCCCTTGACCTGCTGACTTCTTTATCCTTCTTAAAACATTCTCTTGGTTCCCGTATTGCTGTGCTTTCTGTCTTTCTCTCACCCCAAAGACTCCTCTTTGCTCCTTTTTTCTTTATCTGTCCCTTAATTATTGGTGCTCTGTCATGGACCCTCATTTTTCTCAGCTCTCACGCTCTCCCTGTATGATCTCATTCACTGTCAATATGTTAATAATTCCTAAATGTCTCTCTTTCTAGTCCAGACTTCTCTCCTGAGCTTAGATCTTCCCCGAGTCCTGCAGGCTCCACATATGTGCACAACCAAATGTGTCACCCTCTCCTCAAACCACCATCTCCCTCCTCAGTGTCTCTGCCTCTGCCCTTCCCCACTTCTTCCACCTGGACTCCCAGGACCTCCCTGTTAGCACCCCACCCAGCTGCATCCTCCAGCTTAACTCTATTCCCTAACTCCTGTTTCAGATGCACATCTGACTCAAAATTAAGTCATCTGCTGGGAACCAGTTTGTGGTGGCCCCAGTCAAGACCATGGGGGTTCTTGAATGACTCCCAGACCCCGTGGGAAGCAGAACTTGGAAAGCCATTAGAACCCTAGGAGCTGTCCAGCTGCCTGCCTGCCCCCTACCATACCTCCACTCCCTTCCAGACTGAGCCATTTCTTTTGTCTGTAAGTGTTCTGTTTACAGGCAGCTTTTTCTGCTTCTCCCTGGGCAATTGGCTAAATAGGACTGTTCCAGAGTTCTAGGGGCTGTGCATTGTTAATTGAAGTAGTCAGCAACAAACCAGTGTCTTTCAGGTGCAAGGGTAAGTCGCCAAAAGAGAGACTGTTTGGTTTAGCCCCGGTCAAGTGCCCATCCTTGGTCCAGTGAGCTTAGGCTATGAGGATTGGGCCACATGGTAGTAAACATGGCTTTGGGGGCCTTGTGCCATGGCTCATGCCTGTAATCCTAGCACACTGGGAGGCCAAGGTGGGAGGATCGCTTGAGCTCAGGAGTTCGAGACCAGCCTGAGCAAGAGCGAGACCTGGTTTCTACTAAAAATAGAAAAAATTAGCTGGGCGTGGGGGCACGCACCTGTAATCTCAGCTATTCGGTAGGCTGAGGCAGGAGGATCACGTGAGCCCAGGAGTTTGAGGTTGCTGTGAGCTAGGCTGATGGCACAGCCCTACGGCTGAGGCAACAGAACAAGACTCTGTCTCAAAAAAAAAAAAAAAAGAAAAGAAAAGAAACATGACTATGGAGACACTTGGGGGAGGTGTGAGGTTCAAGAGGAAGTAGGGTCTTGGGCTGGGCAATTATTTAAGATGTGATTTTTTACACTCCTGCATAATCAACAAAAATTCCCAAGGATTATAACATGGAAGTTTACACAAATATCTAATCTCTTTGTCTACCTACCCTAGCTTACGGTTTTGTGAAACATCATTTACTTATTTATTTCACCTCCTCTCTTTTTTCTACCTTGTTGGGCTAATTAGTAGTAACATGATAGAAAGAACATTATAAGGAAAATATCTCATGAGGCTGTTCCTAAAAAATAAAATTTAAAATATACACTTGAATCAGTATTTTCCCCATAACACAAAGTTATTAAATATAACAATAAATTAAAAGGCCTTTTGAGTCCATTTTAATTGTTTCTGCATTTAAATGTGACCTAGAAATACAAGATGGAAGAGATAATCAAAAGTATCATCCAGTCGCTTCTGACAGAAGGAAGTTTATAACCTGTGCATAAGTTCTTAGGAAATAATATCACCAGGAAATCTTTGATGGTCCCCTTATGGGTAAAAAAAATAATTTTAGAAAATTTATTTTCAGATCAGCATATTGTAGCATAATTCTTAAAGAAATTTTTACTTTAAATCAGTTTTATTGTAAGTCTGGAAAAGAAACAGGACTAGGAGATGAACCTAGTGTTGACAAGAAGCTGGCGAGATAAAAAGAAATATACTGTGGGACTACTTGTTTTTAAGAAATGAAACTCTGGATTTATACACCAGCTTTAAAAAAATCTCTCTAGGCACACTGTTCAGCAGCTATTTGGATCTCGTCTGAAGTTTTTAGTATGCTTCAAACAAAAACAGATTTCTTTGTTTCAAGATAGTGATTTTTTGATACCCTATTTATTCATTTTTAACATATATTTTCTAGGCATCAGTTATATGCTAGGTGTTGTTCAGGATATAAAAAGTTGAATGTCAAAAGACCTTTTCTTCAAGGAACACGGTACATAGGATACATCCCTGGAAGCTATATTAAAAGGCATACAGCTATCCTGGTGGGAGTGTGAATGGTATAGCCACTGTGGAAAATAGTATGATAGTTTCTTAAAAAATAAAAATAGAGTTACCATATGACCCAGCAATTCCACTTCTGGGTATATACCCCAAAGAATTGAAAGCAAAAACCCAAACACTTGAACATTCATGTTCATAGTAGCATTATTCACAATAGTCAAAGGTAGAAGCAACCAAAGTGTCCATCAACAAATGAATGGATAAACAAAATGTGTTATATATGTTCAATAGAATATTATTCAGCCTCAAAAAGGAAAGAAATTCTAACACATGCTACAACATGGATGAAACTTAAAATGAAATAAGCTAATCATAAAAGAACAAATACTGTATGATTTCCCTTAGTCTAGGTACCTAGAGTAGTCAAATTGATAGAGACAGAAGGTAGAATGGTAGTTCCCAGGGGGTGGGGGAGGAGGGATTGAAGAATTAGTGTTTAATGGGGACAGGGTTTCAGCTTGGGATGATGAAAAAGTTTTGGAGATGGATAGCGGTTATGGATGCACAACAATGTGAATGTACCTAATGCCATTGAACGGTACCCTTAAAATGGTTAAAATGGTACATTTTATGTTGTGTATATTTTACCACAATTTTAAAAGGTATACATTTATAAGAACCCAAGTGATATGAGGGACTCAAAAGGTGAGTATTTACTTCTTTTAGGGGCTAAGAAAGGGTTTCTCAAGTGGACACTGGAGCAGGGAGGCAAAATGTATGGTGGATAGAGTCAGAAGTCCTGGGTCTCAATTCCACTTTGTCACATGATAATGGTGTAACCTTGGATGAATGAAATAGGGGCAGGGTAGCGTGGGGCTTCATCAGAAGGAGGCTGAATCAGATGACTCATTTGAATCACAGTTTGTTTACCAACCATGTGACCCTGGTCAAGTTAAGTCTGGGACATCTTTAAGTCTTGGTTTCTTCAACCGTAAATGGGGAGGTTAATGCTCCCCTCCTAGGGTTGTTATGAAGGCTTCATTAGATGCAGTGTGAGAAACCATTAGCACAGTGTCTGCCACAAACGAAGTGCTCAGTAAGTGTCAGTAGCTTTTATTTTCTGAACCTTATCTATAATATACAGTGAATGTTACTTGTCTTAAAATTTTTGAATTGTTTTGAGGGTCAATTAAGACACTGTATGTGGAAGAGCTTCTTGTGGAGGTTGGAAAGCAATATTGAAGATGGGTGAGATTTGGGCATGCATTCCTATTGGAGGGAGCAGGAGCGAAAGACAGGAGGCCTAAGAATGTGGGGGTGTTAGGGTTGATTATAGTGAAAGGGATTGGTGGGAAATAAGGTTGGACAGATAGAACTGGGATAGTTTCTGGAGGGCCTTGAGGCCCAGCTAAAAAGCACATTGCAGAGGTTGATTCCATGGAATGGAAGTGGGAGAGAGAGGGCAAGCATCATGCTATTACTTGATCTGCACTGAACATTAAATCTGGAGGGTGTGTTAGGCTCCCTTCAAGATGGTTCCTAATGATCCTCATCTCTTGATATTCATGCTTCATGCACCTCCTTCTCTTTGAGTGTCACCTTGGTCTAGTGACTTGCTTCAAATAAAGAGAACAAAAGCAAAAGTGATAGGATGTGACTTCTGAGATTAGGTTACAAAAAGATTGACTTCTGTCTTACTTGCCCTCTCTTGCTCTCTGTCGGAAGCCAGATGCCATGCTGTGAGCTGCCCTGTGGAGAGGCCCAGGAGTGAAGGAACTAATGTCTCTGGCCAACAGTCATTGAGTGCCTGAGGCCTGCCAACAGCCAAGTGAGTGAGCTCGGAAATGGATCTTCCTCCAGGTGTGTCCCACCTGTCATCTTGACTGCAGCCTCATGAAGACCCTAACACAGAGGCACCTACCTAAGCTGAGTTCAGATTCCTAACATACAGAAACTTTATGATAATAAATATCTGTTATTTTAAGCCAACAAGTTTTAGGGCAATTTATTACGCAGCAATAGATAACTAATACAGGGGAGACTATGGTAAGTTTGAAGCCCTAGCAGGCTATACAGGGAGGTCCAGTTGTTACAGAAGGTGGTAGAACTCTGAGAATGAGGTAGGAACTGGAGTTAAAGCTTTGGGGCTGGCTGAGGGGCGAATCCACTAGGTTGCTGAGGGTGAAAGTGTAGGAAGAGAAGAGAAAAGAAAGAGAAGAGGAATAGGAAGATGGGGGAAGAAGACAAAGAGGAGGAGATAAAGAGGATGAAAAAGGAAGGGAAAGGAGAAAGAAAGGGGAAGAGAGATAAAGAGAAGGAAGAGGAGGGTAGATAACTGAGGACTGAACCTTGAGATGTGGAGAGGGGAAGTAAAGATCAGAGATTCACCTTTTACAATGCACTGTCATATAACTGCTGTGCTTAGTTTTTTACTACAGCTCAGTGTGGTGCGTATTATTATTATGATGATGATTGCCATTTACAGATGAGAAAGCTGAGAGGTTAAATAACCTGACCAAGGCCATGTAGCCATTTGGTAGTGGAGCTAGTATTCAAATCCAAGTCTGCAAATCTAGAGCTCTTAACTACAAGGCTGTAGTGCCTGCAACTATACTCTTTCTTTGTTAGACACTGGCTTCTTTATTAGTTAAGATTAGGCTTGGGCCAGGAACAGTGACTTTGGGAGGCCCAGGTGGGAGGATTGCTTGAGGCCAGGAGTTTGAGACCACTTGAACAAGAGCAAGACCCCATCTCTACAAAAAGTAGAAAAATTAGCCAAGTGTGGTGGCGTGCGCCTGTAGTCCCAGCTGAGGCAGAACGATCGCTTGAGTCCAGGAGAGTTTGAGGTTGCAGTAAACTATAATGATGCCACTGCACTCTAGTCTGGGTGACAGAGTGAGACCCTGCCTCAAAAAAAAAAAAAAAAAGATTAGGTGTTGTTGCATATACTGTAAATAAGTACATAGCAGTGGCTTTAATAAGATAATTTTATTCCTCTTTCAGTAAGAGATACCTGGAGGAGGCAATCAAGGGCTGGTATCACCCCTTAGATGGTGGCATCATGGTACTATCTGTGGCCCAGGCCAGTTAAGAGCTGAGAACAATGTATGATGTCAAGATAACATTTTGTCTTTGACCACTGTCTTTTGAAAGGGCCACAGTGTTTGTACTCTTAGTAGCTCACAGAATAGTACCTGTTGACTTTATTTTGTAAAGTTGAGTTAGAGAGGAAAGTAATGGATTTTCATTGTAACTGTCCTCTATAATTTATATAAAATGCATTATTTTCCTATATCCTTGCTTCTTTTCTGATAATTTACAGATTTAGTTTTTCTTTTGTTATATATACCATTAGCCACAAACTTTAGTTATGTAAAAGACTACCCGTGATAAGAAAAGGCATATTGTTATGTGTTTATATTCTAGAATATTCTAAACTAAATAAAAATGCTGATGACGGGGGAAAAAAAAAGATATCAGCCACAAGTTCAGCGTTCCCAGAGTTAAATCAGGGCCAAATGAAAAGGTCAAGGGCAAGGTTGGGGAGGGTCCTGAATGTAGAGTTTCCATGCTTTCTCCCTGTGGTGTCAGGGTGCATCACCACTCTCCTGGTCCATCAATGCGTTCACCAACCAAGGAGCTTCCCTTAGCTTTGGGCCCAGATTGTTTATTAGGGTTTCATTACGTAGGCATGACTGATTGAATCATTGGCCTCTTGATTGAACTCAATCTCCAGCTCTCTCAAAGCCCAAACCCTCTAATCACATGGTTGGTCTTTCAGGTGACCAGCCACCATCCTGGGTCATCTCTTTAGCATTAAATCAGATGTGATCCAAGGGCTCATGAATAATAAGACACCTCTATAACTTGCTAGATTTCAAGGGTTTTAGATGTTATCTCCCAGGAACCGAGTACAAAGATAAGACAATTTTTTTTTTTTAACACACATCATCTCCCCATCTATAGGAGCTCCTACTATATGCCAGGCATTGTGCTATGGTATTCCATCCATCCATCCATCCATCCATCCATCCATCCATCCATCCATCCTTTAAGTGTTTATAGTGCTATATCAGCTTTGCTGCGAGAAACAGAAAACCCAACCAATAGGACTTTTAAAAGCGGAATTGAATTTACTCACAAAATTATTAAGTAGAAACCCAGGGGTAAGCAACTGCTGGTTTGGTTCAGATATTCAACAATGTCTGCAGACACATAGGCTCTCCCTATCTTGCTGTCACACTTAGTATGCTTATTTTTGATTTTATTAAATGTTTTATAGTAGAATATTTGTAGAAAAAAATGAGAAACTAGTACAGAGTTCCCTAAGACTTCATACCCTATTTCCCATATTATTATCATCTTACATTAATATGATACATTTGTTATAGTTAATGAACCAATAGTGATACATTAGTATTAACTGAAATGCATACGTTATTCAGATGTCCTTAGTTTTTACTTAACATCCTTTTTCTGTTCCAGGATCCCATCCAGAATGCCAGATGACATTTATTCATCATGCCTCCTTAGGCTCTTCTTGGCTGTGACCGCTTTTCAGCCATTATTGGTTTTTTAGTTTAGTTTTGCTTTGTTTTTTGAGACAGGGTCTCATTCTGTTGCCCAAGCTAGAAGGCAGTGGCATCATCATAGCTCACTGCAATTTCAAAACTCCTGGGCTCAAGCGATTCTCCTGCCTCAGTCTTCTGAGTAGCTGGGACTACAGGCAAGTGCCACCATACCCAGCTAATTTTTTCTATTTTTTGTAGAGATGGGGTCTCCCTATGTTGCTCAGGCTAGTCTCAAGTACTTGGCCTCAGGTGATCCTCCCGTCTTGGTCTCCCAAAGTGCCAGTATTACAGGCACGAGCCACCATGCCTGGCCAGCCATTCTTGTTTTTGATAACCTTGACAGTTACAAGGAGGACTGGTCAGACATTTTGTAAAACATTCTTCAATTGGGATTTGTACAATGTTTTTTTCATGATTAGAATAGGGTTAAAGAGTTGGTCTGAGGGTTATGGGTTATTGTTAAGCTGATTTAACATTGTCTTCCCCCACAACCATGCTTGACTAGCTTTTAAAAACAAAAACTATGTATACCATGGAGTTCTACTCAGCCACAAAAAACAATGGTGATATAGCACCTCTTGTATTATCTTGGATAGAGCTGGAACCCATTCTACTAAGTGAAGTATCCCAAGAATGGAAAAACAAGCACCGCATGTACTCACCATCAAATTGGTATTAACTGATGAACACTTAAGTGTATATATAGTAATAATATTCATCGGGTGTTGGGCAGATGGGAGCGGGGAGGAGAGGATGGGTATATACACACATAATGGGTGTGGTGTGCACCATCTTGGGGATGGACACGCTTGAAGCCCTGACTCAGGTGGGGCAAGGGCAATATATGTAACCTAAACATTTGTACCCCTGTAATATGCTGAAATAAAAAAAAATGAAAAATAAAAAATAAAACTAAACAAAAAGTAAAGAATGGGGTTATGCGTTTTGGGAGAAAGACCACAGAGATAAACCACCAAACTATGTTGATTTTATCCTCATATTATTATTTCATTATTACAAGATGGCTGCTTCAACTACTCCAGAATCAGGACTACATTCAAAGATGGAAAGAGGCAGAGGAAGGAAGAAGAGCCTTGTCTGTCTGTCTCTTTCTTTTTTTTTAAATTAGAAATCTTACCCCTACTTCAGACAGGCTCAGAATGCAGCAGACAGGATGTTCACACTTGCCTTAGACCTTGACTGGGAATGAGCACATTGCCATCGGAATAAAATCAGGGTCTTTCAGCATGCAATGAAGCAGACCAACAGATGACAGGCAGACAACTAACCAGGTCATCTCTCAGTGCCTGCTATGGATGAGACTGCATTGTTCTGGGTGCTGTGAGGAATCAAAGGACAGAAGAGATGGGACTTTCTGTCACACTTTCCAGAAATGATGTATTCCAGTAAATATTCTCTTTTAAGGGCCTCTTTGTAAGAGGTAGACTGTTTTCCCACTTTCCCACTGATTTTTTGGTTACTCATCAGATCCATCCTCAAAAGATGAACATTTGTGACATGTCACATGTGCTATCAACTGTAAATACCAGTTGTAAAGAGTCATTCCTAAAGCAACAGAGCAATCATGTAGTCTGAGAATAAGCATTTAGTCAGTTTCCCCAAAGTGACAAGTTGGCAAGTGTAACTCTTTTTTAGATGTCTAACTTTTTTTTTTAAATCAAATCAGTCATATTATAATGACATCTTAAAATACCCCATTCTTGACATGCTTGTGACTTAGATGAGAAAACTAACAGGAGAATCAAGAGCACACAACACAAGACTATCTAGTATGGTGGTAGTAAATTACATACTATGGGCAAATATATTGTGAGGGAGTTTAAGGCAGACAAAGATCAGTGAAGTCAGGCATGACAGAAAAGCTTCAGAGAGGTGCGGTCATGGGTGGCCTTGAAGGATGGTCTGACTGTCTGTCCTTGGTTTTCATTTCCCTCCTGCCCTGCCATGAGACCCACATTCCTCTAATGGAGTTGTTTATTCTCTTTTCATTAAGCACCTAGTTACTTATTTTCATTAATTTTCAGTTCATCTGTTAAGGACTTGTGATTTTTACTCAGTAATGTTAATTAAATGACCTTTTCTTTTTTTTAAGAGAAGGGGTCTCACTATGTTGCCCAGGCTAGAGTGAAGTAGCTATTCACAGGTGTGACTATAGCACACTGCAGCTCCAAACTCCCGGGCTCAAATGATCCTACACTAAGCCTTCCAAGTAGCTGGGACCACAGGTGTACACCACTGTGCAAAGCTTTTTTTTTTTTTTAGAGACAAGAGACAAGGTCACCCTATGTTGCTCAAGCTGGCATCAAACACCTGGACTTAAGTGATTCTCCTGCCTCAGCCTCCCAAATTGCTGGGACTGTAGGTGCATGCCATTGTGCCCGGCTAAATGACTTTTCTCTTTTGCAATGTTTTATAGGATAGTCTTCACAGCCACACAGATCAAGATTTAAATTTAAATTCCAGTACTTACTGGCTTTGTGGTCTTGTGCAAGTTCCTTACCCTCTGTCATTCTGTCTCTTATCTAATAATAATCCCAACCAGGCTGTTGTGAGATGAATGAAATGAAGCAAAGGGACACTGAGCAGTATCCTGCCAATAGAAAGGGCTAGATAATGGAATCTGATGTGATAATCAGCACATTGATGATAGAGGTGATGGTGATGTTAATATAAACTCATGGAAAAGAATGGCTATCAACGATCCCCTACTTGATTTTCACCACTTTGTCACTGTTAACTTTACATGGATGTCCGTTCACCAAAAGTAAATTTCATTTTCTTTGACTTTTTAATAATCACTGCCTTAGAAACAGCAAAGGTGGATTCAAGTACTCAGGGAGACTCTATTCTATAATATCATCTGTGAAAGCCACAACCTGTGACTCAGATTGCTGAGTGGAGATAAGGCAACATCCTACATGAGAAACTGGCACAAGCACAAGAGATCTTGGAGCATCTGCAATTAATTGACACTGTTTCTTGGGACTTGTTAACCAATCTAAAATAATTTATGCTTTAAATCAGTGGCAGTTGTCAATCAGCCTGTGAGGGAATCCTAGCTAGGACCCTCAATCTTCCACTCCAACTCACTGACAATAACAAAAAGAGAAGCCTCCCAAGAAGGTTGATCTAATTCAATCACTGAATGCAGAATTATGGTATCAAGTTTCCACATCAGTGGATGACCATGGGTTTAGAGGTGTGTACCATAAAATAACTGCAGTTGTTAGACATTTAACAAGTTGTTTTATTCCTAATTGCTGGCATTTGCTTAACTGTTTTCTTAATTCTAATTTATGTTTTTATGTTTTAGTTTGTTTACATAGCCCATAGTTCCCAATTGCCTTTATTTGCTTAAGTGTTTCTTTAATTTTATTTACATTTTTATATATGTTGCTTTGCTTACATAACTCATTGTTTGGAGTGGGCTAGAAATAACCATAAATCCCCATTGCTAATTAGCCTCATCCTAGTGACTGATTAGTCAAGATTATGAGTCTAGAAGGAGGGCAGGGAGGAGGCCTAATAGTGAGTCACAGGATCATTGAATTTTAGAGCTGGAAGAAATCTTGGAGATTAAGGCATCTTTCAGTTAGAATTCTGTGGTTTTGCATCTTCAATGTTGGAGAATTATGAAAGGTTGTCTGCTTGCTCTTGCTCCTTTAGGCAAAAATGTATAAGGACTTGGCGACAGCTTTGAAAAACAAGCTAAGAATGAAGAAAAAACCCAATCAGTGATGACTATGAGTAACCCATAATGGGGGATTGAAAGAAGAATTAGAAACTTGACACATCAATGGGCTATAGAAGAGCAGGGAATATTAATGAACATGAAGGGGGTTCTTCTTTGGAGGTAAATAAGGCAGAGTGGATGGTTTGGAACTCCCTCCTCAGCAGCTGTGCAGTTTGTAAGGATTTTAGCTTGCCTGACTGTAAGCTTAGCTATTAGCTTTGCAGTGGGGAGTATTTAAAAGTACACACAACATATGAAGGAAAGAACCTGGAACTGAGTAGCCTGCTTCATTCCAAGAATCCATCTGGCATTTAAAGAACTGCTTGTCCTACATTAAACCCTGCAGCGTAAGAGCCATTTTTCATATCCTCACACCCACCCCTATTTTTGGTTTCAGGTAAGACAACTTGCTGAGTTGGGGGAAGGAACAAGACTTTTCAGAACCACCCATCCAAAGGACTCATCCAGGGGAGCTCCATGAATCTAACATGGGGAAAACACGTTGAAGCTTCTGCTTGGGAAATAGCTTAAGAGCAAGCTCAAGTCTCCACAAGAGGTGGAAGTCCTGATTCCAAAACAATGTGAGCCTTTAGTTATTTGTAGACAGAGTACAATAGAACAAGAGGTGTTACAGATAGGAAAATCTGTGGCTGGCGTCACTAACATTCTATGACCCACAGTGATGAGCTAAGGTGATGAGTAAAATCCAGTCTATTCCTAAACAAATGTATCTTTGTAATAAAGAGCTTGTTTTTGCAGATTGGGCACATCTGGAACCATCTAATAGCAAACGCTGCCTAAGGAGTAGTCGCTGGATTACCAGGAGTCGCAGAGTATGTAAAGTGTTGTAAACCTTGAAATCAGTCCTGGAGTTTAGGCACTTTCCCTCCTCCCGGACCCACTTCTCTCTGACACATTTTTTTCTGTTCCCCTTTCAAGGGAAAGTGTATGACACTCAGTTCCGCTCAGTTCTGACTTCAAGCATGCCAGACAACAGGCTCCTACCTTAACTGGTCACTCCTTGAGGGACAGCGCAAGGGCCCAGCACTGGCGCCAACTCGGAGCAGCGCCCGCTCGGTTACTATGGCGACCGTGGGAGAGGCGGGCCCACCTCTGCTCCTTCCCCGCCTCTGCCCAGGACCTTTCGAACGCTCCAATTGGGACAGCCCTTTCTTGCCTCTGTCCCGCCCCACTCGGCTCCGAGGGCGATGCGATTGGCCCGGCATGGGCTGCCTGGTACCCTGAGAGTACCACCTCCTGACTGGAAGAGCGGGAAAGTGCACCAGGCGCTGTCCGAGGCGTGAAGCTCACGGGCGCCGCTGGATAGCATACACTGGCTTTGGAGCGAGTTGCCCCTGTCCCATACACAACCTCCCGCACCCATGATTGCTACCACTAGGGAGCAGGGGTCGGGGCGAGGGCACAACGTTTGCGGGCCCGGGCGGTGCATCCCGCGGGGCGAGGACGGAACTAGCCGTGAGGATCCGGTGGCGCACTCTCGGGCGCCGGGAATCGGAGGCCAGAGGGGGCAGGCTGAACTTCGGGGGCGGTGCCAGCGGCGGCGGCGGGAGGCGCAAGGTCCAATGAGTGAGCGCACCGCCCCCGGGGGCGGGGCACGCGGAGCGCTTACCCGCCCTCCCGCTCGCCCCCCGCCCCTCCCCCCAGGCGCCGGGGCCGCAGTGAGTGAGTGGCACTGGCAGCCTGTCAATCCCTCAGCCGAGCGGCCTTCGAGCCCGGTCCGCGGCGGCTGCTGGCTGGGTGCGCGGCTCCAGCAGTGGCGGCGGCGACTTCTCCTGGCCCATCAATCTGCTGTCCGCCCGGCGCGCGGCCCGCCAGGGCCCTCCATCGGGCTCCGCGCCCCCGCCGCGCCGGCCCGCCAGCTCCCAAACTTTCCTCCTCGGCCCCCCTCGTTCCCCGCGGCCCGCCCGCCGGCCTCCTCCTACGCCACCGCCCGCCGCCGCCGCTCCCTCCCCCGGGGCCGCCGGGGCTTGGATCCCGCCCGGCCGAGGCGGCGGAGGCGGCGGCGGCGGCGGCCGAGAGAGGGGAGTGCGCAGGCTGGCACGGGGTCCGCGGGCGTCCCGGCAACTCGGCCGGCGCTGAGGAGCAAGTTGCGCGGGGCCGCCCAGCGGGGCGCGCGGCGGCTAGGAGGCGGCGCGGCGGCCGCGTGAGGGCAGGGGGCGCCGCTGCCTCCGCCTTCGCCACCGCCGGGGAGCCCGGCTCTTCCGCCCGCCGCTTCTCCCCAGCCTCGGCGGCGGCGGAAGCCAGAGCCGGGCGCCGGTCCGCACCGCCTCAGCCGCGGGCCCCGCCGGCCGGGCCGCCCCCTCCCCGCGCGGGCGGGGAGCGAGCGGCCGCCTCCCCCTCCCCCTCCTTCTCTTTCTTCTCCTCCCTCGCCGCCGCCGCCGCCGCCGCCTCAGCCTTCGCCTCAGCCGCCGCCCGCTCCCGCCCGCGAGCGGCGGGATGGACGATCAATCCAGGATGCTGCAGACTCTGGCCGGGGTGAACCTGGCCGGCCACTCGGTGCAGGGGGGCATGGCCCTGCCGCCTCCCCCTCACGGCCACGAAGGGGCGGACGGCGACGGCAGGAAGCAGGACATCGGCGATATCCTCCATCAGATCATGACCATCACCGACCAGAGCTTGGACGAGGCGCAAGCAAAGTTGGTGTCGTCTCATTAAGCATCTTTTGTGTGTGCGGGAGTCGGGCCCGCGGCAGTGTCGGGGCCCGGGGTGGCGCCCGGGGCAGGGGCCTCAGCCCTTGGCCAGGAACTTTCTCCGAAAACTGGCCGCCCGCCCCGGCCTCTGGGGGACTTGCCCGCGCCCCCCTTCTCAGGCGGGAGTCGGCAAAGTTGCTCTCAGGGCTCGGGACGGACTTGGTGCGGCGCGGATTTTGTGTCTCTTTTCTCCCCTGTCCTGTCCTCGCAGCCCGGCCCCTTCCCACGGATTTAAACCTCCCGCCGGACCCCCGTGCGCGCCGCCCGAGCAGGGCCCGGGGCCGCGCTGGAGGGAAGTGCAACTTTCTCCACTGGCCCGGAGTTCGGGTGCCGGCTCCCCTTTGCCGCGGAACGACCTCGCGGTGCGGGCGGCCGCCCCAGCCCAGCGCGGGGCGATGGGCGGTTCCCTGGCGGGTCTGGCTGCGGGCGGCCAAGTTCTTGGGGAAGAAGGGCCGCCTTGCAAACTTTGCCGAGCTGTCATCCGCCCGCTGGCCGTAGTCGGCCGGCCGGCTGCGCCGCTCCCGCTCCCCCTACGGAGAACGGACGCGGGAAGCCCCTCCGCGCCCGTCTCCTCCCTCGGGTGGCCACCGCCTGCCCCCGGAGCGAGGCTCCCCGCGCGGGTTTGCGTCTGCGGTCGCCGAGGCTGCTGCCTGCCGGACAGAGGGGTCGTCCGCTTCGCTCCGGCTGGAGCTTTCGCCTCTCGGGCTTGCTGGCTGCCGCGAACTAGTCAACTTGAGTTTTTGTTGACTTCCCATGGTTCAGAACAGCTTTCCAAAATAGGGGGCCGAAATTAAATCTTGGGTCTAACTTAAAGGAAGGCGCCATATTATTCCATAGGTGATGCTAATACCTTTGTGTTTTGGTATTTGTTTTTTAGGAAACATGCCCTGAACTGTCACAGAATGAAACCCGCGCTCTTCAGCGTCCTGTGTGAGATTAAAGAGAAAACAGGTAAGACGCTGCGCCTCGCAGTGGGCCTGGAGACCCCCAAGGTGGGGTCGGAGCTACTCCTTCGACTCTCCAGTTGAGAGCTGCTGCTTTTGGGCACCGCCATCTTTGATCATTCTCTCCTTCGCACGTCCTGATCTTGAGAAAAAACTGCAATAAATCAGGAGTCGATTTCTCAATTCCGCTCGTGGTGTAAAATGAAGTGTAGGTGCGGATAGGGCTGGGTCGCCGTCCCTAGGCGGCCGCCCCTGGCTGCAGGTGGGGAGGGGGCCCCAGGAGCACCAGCCGCCCTCTCCCGTCTCCTTTCGCCTTGTTTGTCAGTTTTTAAAAGAAGCGACGGGAGACTGGATGCCAGGACCGAGTTCCCGGGAGAAGCATAGCCCGAACTTTGTTTTACTTAGCGTTAAGCTTCAGCTCCACAGATAGAAGAATAGATGCAATTGAACAGACTCCAGTAGCATGTTTGAATTAGTGTTTTAGATGGGAAGATTACTTTTAAGAATCAAGGAAGGGTAGTGATTTGTGTAGTCATATGCAATGTATTACATCTACTAATACTTTTATTAAATTTTATATCTTGAGGTCATTACACTTGTAACTGTGCTAAAGTAGAAAAAGGTCCACAGATGCAGGTTAAACAATTTTGAAGTGTTCAAATCTGTAAATATATGACAAGACAGGTTTTGCCGAAGCCCTGGAATGAAAACTACAGGTATATATTAGGCAAATTTTTGGCAATTCATTTCAATATAACTTTCTTGTCAGACTTTCTTAAGTGAAGATATTTTAGTTGAGGTGAGGTAATGGCTCAAATTGAAGTAGAGATTTAATTTAGATGTTTTAGTTTGAATTTGGCATTATCTTCCCTTTATATGACAAACAAGTGCATTAAACAAGCTTTACAGTTGATTTTATGTGTGTATTGGATATATGGTATTTTAAAGTTGCCATTTTTTAAGTTGAGGCAAAAGAGAAAAGTTAAAGTCCAAGATAGAGCAATATCGAAGTGATGCTATGTAAAAGGTTAGATGTGATTGTGTTTAAATTGAGTGTACAAATAATAGCACACTGTATATAATTCTTAGGTTGATATGCGAGTTGCTTTCCTTGTACACAGATTTTTCACTTTGCAATACTATTCTGATCCTAAAAGTAATCAAGAAAAGATGATGGGCTATTGCTATCTATTAAATATATATGCTAAACCACAATTAACAGCAAATAATAAGAGAGCCTAAAGAGTACATTTCCTGCTGTACATTCACATTGCATGAATGGTTTCTTAAAGCTGAGTGATTCTTTTAAAGACGTATTTTACATTTTGAAAACCATAGGCATTTTAAATTACTAACCTTTATTGTGTGTTGATTTTTAGCTATCTTTAGACAGCATTGTGATTTAAAATGGTAGATAATTTTTATCTGACTATAAAACAAGACATCCAGCATTAAATCTTGAAGATTCTTAGTTTAGAAGCCTAAAAATGTGCAATTCTCAGTAAATTATGTTGCTTAATGTCCAAGGATTGTCTTGCTATCAGGGCTCCACTTCAGTTTCTGCTGACAGCTAAGCACTGGGGTATTGACTATGTTGTGAATATTAAGATTGATTCAACTTTATACAGTCTTATATTACTAGGCAAAGGGCCTTGATACTTCTCCCTTCTCACCCCCTCCTCTTGATTTGTATTTATTTTTTTGCTTTTTTTAAGTTTTGGCCTAGCCAGCTTGAGAACCAAACCCAGTAAACTGCTTTTCATGTTTAGACACTTAGCAGCAGGCAGAATTCAATTAGGAAGCATAAGTCCTCTAGTTGCTTATTTGCACAGGACTTAGTTACACCATTCTGAAGGAAAGTATAGTCAACCACATGTCAAAGGTGAGTTACAAAAAAGAAACAAGTCTTTTCAGAGTCTGGGATTACTGGCAGGGAGAGCTTTGATAGGGCTATTGCTATTTAAGAAGCAAGAGGTAGCTGACAAAAGAAATTTTTGTGTTTCGAAATTGTTTCTGAGGCTTTCAGTGATAACTTGTAAATTAAATCTTCTTTTTGTGCTTTGGCCAGCGGATCCAAGTTTATATGTTATCTCTTTTGTAAAAAGCCAACAGCCGACAAAGAGTAAAGGCTGCTGTCTGGGCAGAGGCATCTTCCTGCTAGCCTCTTTAAGCTCGAGAGGGATGAGATTTAAGTACTGAGTGATTGATGGGGGTAAAGCTCTTTTTCTCCTCTCTTTTCTCCCCTCCTGCCCATAGCTTCACCTCATCCTCCAAAACCAGTCTGAGAACGAGAGAGACTCAGAATTCTCAATTTGAAATAAAACAGCTGTGGAGACGTTAGTGTTACCAAAGCAAAGAAAGCGGGGCAGCAAATTCCACGTCCCACCCCCCCATCTGCTTCCATAGTCACGCTTCAGAAACATGAACTTATAAGCATTGTAGAATATTTGTATGTTGCACAATGCTTTTTCTCTAAATCATTTTATTTAATCTAATAATATAGTACCCAAAGATTAATTCTTTATAATCTAGGGAAAGTTTACTTAGTCATTTGTGAATAGAAAACAAGAACATTGTGTGATGACTCTATTCTGCATAATGGAGGGGTTGGGGGTGAACTGTCACTTAAGTAAATAATGTTATTTCAGTTGTGCTTTTCTTCTAAAATAAGACAAAATCATTAAAAAAAAATTCCATGTATTTGTAAATCTGCCAGTAGATTTTGAGGTTTCTGATCAGTCAGTGAATGCTGCCAGTTTTGATGCACATGGGGGATTTAGTTTGGAAAACATCTGTTTTTCCCCTTACCAGATATGAAAATGTATTTTTCCCTTCTGACATATAAATGGGTAATCTACTACAATTACGTTATTTTCTTGTTCAGAGGTAAGGAAAGTATACTTTCACTATAAGATTCTTTTTCTTGAAAATATATTTTTTGGTAAAATTTATCATACAGTTATTTTGGGGAAGAAATGTTGAAATGTGATATTTGTGCCTTTTGAAAGCAACTGTAAAGTTATAGGCTTTAAAATCAAGATATTTGTTCATTTTAAACTAAGGAAGCAACCAGTAAAATAATTGTTGGTATGTTAAGATTTTTCTCCTGATTTTTAAAGCCGTATTTTACCATCTATCTCTTATTAAATATCCTTGATGCCAAAGAATTCTGCTCATCTGCATACTTCTTTTGGTGTGTTTCCTCACCTTTTTGGCCATGTAATCTTGACTGTTGAAGTGCTTTCCTTTGTGAAATATTTCATCCTCAAAAATTTACCTTCTTGCCAAACACCCTAATTATGAGAGTTTGAAAGAAGAAAGTGGTTCTTTTTCAAGAAAAAAATTATTCATTTTTTTTAATGAAAATCTAGTATTTTCATATATAATCTGAATCATATTGTGAAAAAATGTTATATATTAGAAAAAATCAACACAACCTTTTCCTTTTTAAACGGTAGGTTAAAACAGTCCATGTTGATAGCTGCCAACCAAACTCTGATTTATTGCCACCACAAACCCTAAATAGCGTTCATTTACTAGTAATGTCTAATGGCATACATGATGGTTTGCCAGATTTGTAGCCTTTGTGAGGCTTATAAGCAGGACTGACTTGGGGAGATCATAAAACTTAATGAACTTCTCTACTGCAGGAGGTGTCCGCAGGGGAAGAGAAAGGCCTGCTTGGCTGGTTGAGCTGGTTGAAGTATTTTTTATGTTTAAGGAGAAGAAGAAAATGACTAGTAAAAATGCTTTACTTCTAAAGGAACCCTCCCTAGAAAGAGTCATAAGAATTTTAGATATCAAAACTAGATCAAGAATGTAGCTTGCAAATGAGTTTTTATATGCATTTAGTATATGATGTGAGATTAAACCTTTGATCTTTATTGCTATAAGTGTGACTAGCTTTCAAAGGGACAAGGCAGTACTCTCAGTCAACACCTCTCTGTTTAATTCTGAACCTGCAGGTTTAGAGGCTCACTGGAGTCTTCGTTTTCTGGTCTGTTTTCTCTTTTTAAGGCTTCAGTGTAAAATTTGTTACATTTTTCTTTGTATAGTGCTATATAATTGTATTAACCGTCAATATATAAAAAAACAAAGTTTTTTTTCAAGTGAAAATTTAAAACAAGGTGAAAATTGTTGTATATATTAGTCTAAATGTTATAGTATTTATTGCCTGTGCTTTTAAGTTGCTCTTATACTATTTCCAAAATAATTACCATTTGTTCCAAGTTTTAAAAAGAAATATACTATCCCATACGTGATTCCTTTTTGTGTTTTAATGAAGTTATTTTCTAGTTTTCAAAACCATATGATGAACAACTTTAAACATAAATACATGTAGAGAGAAGAGAATATTGAACCGCCCCCCCATGAACTCATTGCCCAACATTCAGCAATTAGCAACAATTGGCCAATCTTGTTTTCTCTGTAACTCTCACCCTCCCAAAATTATTTTGAAGCAAATTTTAGTGATCTTTAATGTTTTAAATTTCATACTAATTTCAGACAGATAGTATGGTCTGTTTACATTAGAAATATTAAATGATTAAACAGGAAAAATACAAAGTCGATGTATCTTGGAAATGTCATAAATTATATTGCTTTATAAATATATTTTCCTTAAAGCAGTTTAAGAATGTTTTATCAATTTTTTCCCCATTGTAGATTTGTATGTCTTACTGGAGCTAGTTTTGAGGGAGGATGTGAAAGAATGTAGTTTTATCTAACTTTCAGTATTCCTCCTCTCCCATCCTTATAAAATAATACGTACAATATGTTTATACAAAACCTGGAAAAAAAATCTTACTGCCAAACTGGTTTAGAACTTCATGATCTAAAGATCTAAAATATCTTGTAGGTACTATCTTTAAAATGTGGGGCAATTTTCTAACCCTATTCCTTGTTTTCTTTTTCTTCCCAATAAAAATATATTGACACCCTCTTGTCAATACTAACTTGATCTGTGCAAATAATTCTTTTGTGCATCAGTTTTAGTGAACCTCATTTTATTACAGACTTGTGTAGTTTTGGTATTTTATCTGGGACTTTACTATATTATTTTATTATATTAATTTACATAATTTTATTCCAAATCAAAAGTGTATTAATACACTGGCAAAGGAGGCCCTGACTCACCCCAAACAGCACACTGGTTTATCGGCTTTCATAAAATATACCTATGAACATTGATCATACTGTATGCTTTTCCGTTTTAATTAATTTTGCTTGTACATTTAGATTTCAATTTATAAATTTTGGAAAAGGCTACTTCCATGGCAGATTTAAATTAACATCTTATTTGGCTTATTTGTATTTTGATGGTTTATGGCGACTTAGTATAGGATGAAGTTAAATTATAAGAAGTGGGGCTGTAAGAATTTAAACTGCATTTCATGAACCACACCTTAAATCAGTCATCACTTTATTTTATACTCTTATCTTGAGGTGTCTATTCAGAATAAATACTTAACACATCAGCACTAACCCATCAAGTTAAATAAGGATTTAGACTATTTCCCCCCATTCTTGTATGTGTGAACATCTTTAGATATTTATTAGTTCAATATTGACAGTATGAGAATAATGTTTTATTTTTTTCTCAGCAGGCTTGTGTTTTGGCCATTTATCAGTGTAATCAGCATGATTTAGGTAGTAACTGACTAACAAAGCTTGCACATTAGCCCCCACCATGTTGACCTTTTCAAGCATTTGCTTTACTTCTGTAGGCCATTTGACTCTGTAAGTCTGAAGAAGGTAAATAATTTACATCACTATGTAAATTATATAAATTGGTCAAACTTTTTCAGAACTGGCTATCATAGATTTTATTTTTAAAAAGTTATAGAAGTTAATCAGACAAACAAATCACTGCTACTGCTGGGTGATAGTGTTATTTAGTAAATAAATTAATAAGTAGTACTTGAATGAGCCACTGAAAAAATATACCATCTTTTTGTACTTTCAGGCACAGAACATACTAGAAAATAAATTTCATTGATCTTCAACACTTGATTCTAATTATCCCATTTTTAGGCACAATTGCAACCAGAATTCTTTATTATTTTTTCACAGATATATTCCATAAATATAATATGTTTGTAGTTTTTAATGGTAACTGTAGTTTGTTTGGGCATGAAAGTGTCTAGCAAAAAAAAAAGTGGTGTGATAGAATGTATTAAGTTGAATTGGCATGTCATTCTTTTAGATGGTTATATCTACATAATATTAACAGATTAGTACTGAAAACAATTAAAAATAATTATGGATAAAAATAATTGTTCAAAGTTTTGTATTTCTTGTTTTCTTTCAATTTAAGTGCTTTAAAATGTTCAGCTATTTGAAAAATGACTTTTTTGGTGATCATATTAATGAGGACTTGTTATGTAATCCTTTTAATGCTGATGATTCCTCACAATGTTTAAACCATTATTTGGGGGGAACGCCACATATGTTATGGCAAAATGATTTTTTTGTTGTTTGTTTTGTTTTATGTGATATATCAGTTTTCAAAGCATATTTCTTAGGCATCAGAGTCCAGCAGGTGGCTTTTTACATTAAAAAATTCATAAATTTTAAAATCCCATAAAATTTTATCTCAAATTCAAATTAACTAATTGAAAATGTCAACATTTCCACTGTCTCTATATTAACATTTATAATAGAACAAATGGTTCCATATAGGAATTATCTGCAACATAATCTAAATTAAGATTCTAAACAGGCATTACAGATGCTGGTAACTTTGGCAATTATCATTTTGTTTGGTGAACAGTAGTAAAACAGTGTGCGGTAAAAGTGTTTAGAGAGAGAGGATAAATAAATTGAACAGTTTTGCAATGCAAAGTGGTTTGTGGTGTTTTTGAGGATTTCTTGGCTCTCTCTTAACTGCTATTGTGAGCCTGGAGCAGATTTCCCCATTGCTAATGCCCTAGAAGTATTAATTCACTTTGATATGCTAATTAGAGGGCATTATGCAAGAAATGAGATTAAGTGGCAGCATGAAGCCATTTGCCTGTCAGTAAATTGAGAGCTTTAGCATCAGGAGGAGCTTTGTTTTTTTTTTTTTTTTTTTAGTTTCTCTTGGTTTTGCATATAAATAAAATTGATTGAAGGGTCTAGAGAAGCTTCTAGAACATTGGTGGATTATTTTTTCCTTTCTATGATTATTTAAATGTAATGTTACAGAATTTTTCTAAATATTATAATAATTGACCTAATTGGAGATACCAAATATGAAGTTTTTATTGTACTCTATGTAAAAATATATTAAGAATTTTGTGTCATCTAGTCTTTTTTTCCTAAAACATAATTTCAGCAACATGGCTAGTGAACTGTTATCAGTCAACTCTTTTCAGAAGTGTAAACTTCTGTGTGTGGGTTTGTGCACCAGTGTCACTAAACAGAACTTCATAAGGGTATTCACTGGGGAAGGAAGGAAAAAGTTGTTGAATTGGGCTTCCAGAGACTATATTAACTGAGCATTAAGATTCTGACTTGAATCTATAAAAGCTGAAACAACTACAATTAGTGGTTAAACTCTGCCCTTTACACAACCTGTGGAATTTTTATTTCAGCATATATCTCATATGTAAAATTAGTGTATTATTTAATTTTCAGATTGAAGATGGAGTTTCATACTAGATTCTGAGATTGACTTTTGTGGTTGCCAGGCCCTTTTATTTTTCTCTACAAAGCTACTTTGTGATACTTTCTGTATTTTGGGGAGAAATGCATGAATGAATACTGGAATGGCAGTGGGGAAAGAGTAAGTAGGACAGAACTTCTCTGGGCCTATGAAAAGATTAAGGTTCCCTTAAATATGGAACTTCAGCCTCTATAAATCATCAATAGAGAAAGAATTGCAGCAAAACGCTGGCCTAATTATGATCCCTGTGTATGGTCAGATGGGAGAGGGTTTGGGTAAGGCATTCATATTGGGGCTTAGTTCTAGTGTTTGAATTCCACTACTGTAGCTGTGACTCTAGACCCAATAAACCATAACTTCTCTTCAGAGCCATATGGATTATTTAGTCACCACAGCTGCCA